>NC_134923.1:13150649-13404365 GCF_051014615.1 Bombus vancouverensis nearcticus
ATACCAAACACAGAGTTTTGGTAAATTCCATTAGCAGCTGAAAGGTGTTTCATAAACAAAAATTAGTACTATGTGGATGTGAATGTTCTTAGAAAGTACATTTGACACTAAGTAAAAAAGTGGATTATAATTTAAAATCAATGTACTCTCTAATTGCAAAATATAAATATAATTTATTTAAAACACATAAATGACTGTTATTTTGGAATTTCTGCAAAAATAATTTTATCTTACTGTTTAATATAATAACAGAAATCATGGTAATCCAGAAAAAGACACCTGGCCAACCAGAGCTATCAGTCATTGCCAAAATAACGGTACATACAAATATTAAAACTTGTATGAAGATGCCCCATACTATACGTGTTGTCAAATTGCCACTAAAAGAATTAAAAAATTGTCTTTAAATACAGATACTTGATTCTTATTAAGTATCTGTAGATTATCACATGATGATAAAGACTATCATATACAATGAAAGTGCTCTAGAGAATATGTTTTTCAGAAATATTAAAAGATAACACGTATATAAGACATTAATTTGAAATTATACAGAATATACACACCCAAATTGCATAAATACATTTAACCAATTAAATAGTAGATTTGGTATTTGTGCTGCAAATCCTAAGTATGCAAGAAAATTTGTGGCATAGTTTGATTGAATTCCTGTATACTCTTCAGATAATTTGTAATTAACAAAATACTAGAAGAATAATAAATTTCATTAAAAATGTATAACCTATGTAAAATTAGTGATAAAAAAGTTAAAAAATATGCTTTAAAGAGTCATACATTTTTTGCTGTTATGAACATATTCCATGGCATTAAGACACCAATTCCATGTAGTACCATTATGCAGAATACTATGTTTAATCTAAAATTACATAAATAAGCTATTAGAATTAAAATTTTTAGTAAATTATAATAAATAGCATTGAAAGTATGACATCTTATTTATATACATACCTATCTTTAGGAGGATTTAATTCAAGGTCTGCTTGATCCATTGTAACTCCTCTAAAATTTAATTCATCGTCAGGTCTGCCTGTACCTTCCCAACCAGGAGAAAGACGAACAGGCTCAGTGCCTACAATAAAAGATCTAGTTTCACAATATGATTTGGGCAACACATATACATACAAATTTAATGATACTGCAGTTAAAGCTATCTTTAGAACACTTTACTAATGCTCCAATTTAAAGCAATTTATTAATTTAGCGATCATGATACAAACACTTGATATGTACATTACACACTCATATGATTTTATATTTGTATCTTAGATTTATATAGCACAGAGGATAAAAAGAATATATCACAGCACTAATCTTAATCGCATAAATATTATGTTTATATTTTGCAAAAAATAAAATATTATTTACCAGCTGGTACACGATCTTTAAAAGTGTTATAAGAAGATTTAATATAACCTGGGAACATTGATATAAAGTTTATTTTACTTGTATTCCATATCTGCTTAAATTATACCCCTCTATAACATACATAAGATCATGCTATAAGCACACTATAGGATAGCAGAAAATGCCACAAAATTATGGAATTGAATAGCTAATTTAAACATATCAGGCACATGGTATCAATTATTAAGATATAATTATAATATTAATTGATTAACCGATGATAATTATGATAATAACACAATATATATATATATATATATATATATATATACATACATACATACATACATACATACATACAGACACATGTTATTTTATAATATTCATAACATATTCATTTCTGTTTCTTGGATCTAAGATATATTCATATTTAGTTCACATCAACTCTGTGTCAGCAAAAAAATAATGTTCTATATAAAACATGACACCTTTGTACATATAATATGCATACAATATACTTCTTCCATAATGAAATTCTAATAATATATATTTTAAAGCATCGTAAAATTTATTGTAGAGAATTATTTAGAACATAAGAATTTGTATTATTTCATTTCACTCATCTTAATATGCATGTACAAAGTTTTGTTTACGATAGAAAGATAATTAGGAAGTAACATGCTTTTATGTTTATTTTCAGTCACTTTTCCTAAATTTTTTTTTTTTCAAAGTTAGTTATCTATGCAAAGCACAATAGTAAAAAAGTCAAAAGCTAAAGATAACTAGATAATATTTTAAGATGAAATTTTAACAGAAAATCACATATAAACTTCAGATGCTGTATATATTTAGAAAAATGAACGTTTTTGTATTACTCTCTTAATAAAATTGATAAATTAAATTAAACATATCAGTTAAATATGTAAAAGAATAAAAAAGATACAGTATCAAATGATTCTAATGTAATCGTCATATAACAATATTCGATAATAATTAATATTTAAACATATATAACATGTAAAAATAATACTTAACATTTCATAATATACTGCTCTTTTTAAGAATGAATCTAAAATCACAGTGAATTTTATGAATCTTCACCGGTGAGAGACCGGTTTGGTGGAATATTTGCGATAAAAATAAAAAGAAAGGAAGGTGCACGTTTGTAAGTAGGGTAAAGCTGTAAGTATTCAAAATATAGTAGTAAGGCTGAAACGATTAACGTTTGAAAGTATGGAGAAAGACGATGCGATAAAGAAGGGCATTAGTATATACCTTTCGCGGGCACAATGCGTGTTCCATTCGAATCTTTTAACAAAGTTTGTTCCTCGGGGCCCACACTAAATTCCTTCTTCGTGTAACTACCCGCCATTTTTTCACAGTTTGTAAGATTAAGTCAAATTAAGAGCTGTTGCAATATTGAGGGTTAATATACTTCACGTGTTAGTGAAGGGTGTTAGGGTGGAGATGAATCTGCGATAATTGTTTCGTCTGAATACAGTTTCGTTTTTGCCAGGTAGACGGATATTCAGAATTCAAATAATCATTGGAAAACTTGAATTACGAGAAAGTATTTAATTGACATTTGCAGAGTTCTCCCAATTTCTGTGGAATTCCGTGTCTGGCGAAAATACTTTACGAGTTTAGTGTCGGGATCACTGCATATTCGATAGTTAAGGCTTCAAAGTTATGAATAGAACTGCTCCCCAATGTGCAAGACATACCATCTTTCTGCTTTATTTTTTATAGGTTAAGATAAGATAGGGGTTAGAGTTCGTCGAGCGAGCTCCACGCTGCGCGGAGATTCAGGAATAACCACGAACTAGTTCAAGATATTGTGATACGCGCGCACATCTATAATATTCAAATCAACAAACAGAAAAAATCTAACATGATGGACGCAATTGGCAAGACTAATGTAAGACAATTAGTTCTCCTTGACTGATACATGTACATTATTGTACATATTTATATCGGTATTTCATTGGATAATTTTGTATGTGAGATACCTCTTTTTCTTAAATATTGCTGATCTATTCTATATCCAAAATTAAAAAGTTTTTATATTTACATGAATAAAAAGGAACAAAATGATATTGAAAAACATAGTTCCCATTTTACATATCCAAACATAAAGTTGTAAAGTTTTATTTTTAAATGCTTTCGATACATACTATCGCATTCTTGTATGTGTAATTTTTAAAATTGGCAGCCATGACTAATTTTTTTTTAAATCTTTTATTAACCCCAAGTTTCAACTTGATACCGAGCTTCATTTTCTAAACGTTTAACAAAATTTTCTGCTTCTTCTTCAGTTGATCTTGTCATTTGTTTGATTAAATCAACAAATTCTTCACGAACACAATTTGGCATATTTTTAGAATTACCTGCTAGGTAAATGTTACCATTTCTGTTAAGAAATTCCCAACAAAGTTTCTTTTGACTATGTATAACATGTTGTACATATCTAAAATGTTAACAAAAATTTAGTTACATAAGATGCAAGTGGCACATTTAAGTGAATAATTTACATATTTAAGGAGTATTTACTTACATTTTATGCTCTTGATCTCGGGAAAACGCACAGAATAAATTTAAACCTTTTTGCAGCGACAAATATTCAAAATCATCTTTACAATGGTAATCTTTTTTCTTGTTTCTACAGCCAAAAAAGAGGACACAATCATTTAAATTATCATCCAATGCACATTTATCTAATATAGCCGAACGAAACGGTGCAATTCCTGTTCCAGGGCCGATGAATATCATTGGCTTATTGTACTCAAATTTAAATGTTCCTTTCTGTATCCAAAATATTATCTTGTCTTCCTTTTTCAAACTCGCCAACCAATTAGAACACAGTCCATATCTTGGCTCTAGTAGTTTTGTTTTATACTTTACTACTGCTACTAAGAGATGAATTTCATTTTTAGTAATCCTTAAACTTGAAGCTATGCTAAATGCACGAGGCTTTATAGGAGACATAATTTCAAATAATAATTTTACATTTAATTTACTAGTTGTATGTGGAAAGTCTGCTAGTAACTCTAAAATAGTTCTTCTTGGCCTATTGATGTAATTATATAGTTCTTCTTGACCACTTGCTGTTGTAAATTCATCTAACTTGCCCTTCTCTAATTCATTTTCACTGATAAGAGATAACAGTTGCATCGTAGATCTGCGTGGCTTAAAGCTCAAATCCCAATACTGCTCTACAATTTGGTATAAAGTTAGAATTTGTTTTAGAACATTAGGTACTTTAATTTCTTTTTCAGTTACTTGAATTAACATATCCGGATTTAATTGCACATTATTGTCATTTAATATATTAAAAAATTTTTCAATTTGTTTTTGAGAATTCTTGGGTCTAACATACACTATGTCTCCAGGTTGGTAATTAATGTTATCTGATCTAAATTTAATTAATCTAACATCCTGAAAATGATCTTGTGCAGTAGTTCTTATATTTTCAATTATTGTACCCACTTTCACTTCATTATTTGTAAATACTTCTTTCATGAAAATATCATGAACTGAACAATATTCATTATTCATGGAATTTCTGTCTCTTTCTGATATATGAAATCTCTCAATTATGTTATTTTCATTATTAATCAAATCTATTATGGAAATATTAAATGTATCGCCAACTTTCATCCACATTTCTTCTAGCCAAGAATCAACAACAGCATCAATTCCTAAATCATGTTGATCATCTGCTAGCCCAATAGGTAACAGTTCCTTTGCACCTAGTTGCATTAATCTTCTGTTTAACTTTTTTGCTGCGAAATTAAATTTTTGATAGGAACTGTCACCTAAGCCTAATATTCCATACTTTACATTAGAAAGCAATGTTGTTGGGAGATTTTTTCGTAATAGAAGTCTCCAGAATTGCCTCATATTATTAGGAGGATCTCCTTGGCCTGTGGTTGCAACCACAAACACTATCATTTTTTCTGTATCAAGATTTTGAACGTTATAATCATTCATTGCAAAGACATTGCTTTCCAGGCCTTTTCTGAAATAAAATCGAAGAGACTTTTGTAAAAGACATTGTATCCTTAATATTAGCATCAGTAATTATATTATAAAATAACATTGATAAAGTTCTTAATGCTAATTAATGATTTCAAACTTTCTAACTGCGAAACAATATACATATATTTCTATCTATACAATAGAGGGAAGGACAATAACAAAACCTTTTGGCAGTTTTCCAAATTTGTTCAGCCACATCTTGTGCAGTACCTGTCTCACTACCGTACAATATCGTGATTCTCATAATGTTCTTTGTCGTAAAAAAATTTCGAGCGTAAGTCTTTTGATAGAAAAAGAATTGTATCGCGTCACGAGATACCGCTATGTTACCAATTTTCAGCTGTTACACCGTGACGTCATTGGTCGTTTAGCAGACGATATCTGGAGAAACGTAAGTTTCACGAACGGGGTATGTAAACTGTAAAAAGCAAATATAATTGTTTTTTTTCCGTGTTAAATGTATTTCGCATATGGTAATGGTCTTACTTAATCAAATGTCAAGGATAGGTGTCTAGGCTAAGCCCCATTTGGCGCTTAGCCCAGGATATTTATAAATAAAAAATAGCTTCCCGTGTGCATTGCGTGAACGAATGGTTTATTATGACTATTATATACCATAATTATGCCACTCAGCGATTGCTTCTACAATATTTATATCCCGGCGAATTTACATATTTTTATACGTCAGAAGAGTAATAGAACGCTTTGAAATCGGTACAAAATCCAAAAACGAAAGAAAGAAAGAATCGTAGCGCATCTTAAAAACCGGAAGCTGACATGATATTATCAGTATAACCATAATAGAAAATATTCAGAACTATTTGTGATATTTTACGAGGAAATTATTCGCGTACATGTGTTAATCACCTTCGCGAATGGGTTAATTTGAGAGAAATGAACGGGTTGTGGTTAGAATGCCCGTGGATGAACCGCGTGACGTAACTACGTGAAATGTCGAGTTTTTGCAGATGAAGTGACGTTGGTAGTACTGACATCTGTTTGCGAATGATTGTCAAAACCTATTTTCTCAACGAAGTCCGCAGTTTTGCATGCCAGTATCGTAGGAAAACATCATGACTGCGTTCGATTTGTAAAAAGAAAAGAGGCGCAAAGTGCAACCGCGAGAAAGATAGCGCATCTGTTTTGGAGGAGTGAGTGAGTGCAGAGAAAGGTTTCTCGTTTCGTTTCACTCGTCGCGTTTCACCCGTTCGACGAGTGACGTGCCTCGGGTCTTCGTCGGTGGGGAAGAGGATTGTTCTTGGATTTTAGCGCAAATAGAGAAGACGCGGGCTTTCGTCCTCGCGAAAAATTTATCACGCGACTGTGCGTCTTAACCTTTTCTATTGTTTAAATGCAATTAAAGTGGGCTGCTGGCCGCAGTGTGTGATTCCTGCGGATCGACGACTATCCTCACGTCAATTTCGCAGCGATCGACCGATGCATAGTACTTCGATGGAGCTTATTCGCGCGTGACACCAACTTTCGGGACACCAGGCTCGACTTTCGCCAGGTAGCCCCAATTCCGATCTACCACGTGTTATAAGCTTTACTTTGTTCCGGATATTGTATTCATATTTATCCTTGCCGCGACGCTTGCACGACATAAAAGCTCACAGAGGTCAGTCACATTTTAAACCTCGATTACAGTTTACCGCGTTTTGGTTTTGAAATGTTTAGCTTCGCCAACGAATTCAATGTCACGCTTCCCTAGAGACCTTCGTTCGCACACTGTCATTATTCTCATCATATATATTATTTGCATGTGATTAATGTCCATCGAATGTAAATAAAGGAGCTCTTAATGAGTTTTTTCTTACCTTCTATTTTATTTTGCGGATGTGTATCCTTTTGTTAAGGTTACGAAATTATCTTTGTTAATAAAGTTGACAATGCTTGCTTTCGTTTAATGTTATATACATTTGTTTATACACGTCATGTTCTTTTCTTCATTAGTCATACCTTTTCTTTTTTTCTTTGCAGATTTTGGTAGCTGTCTACATTTACGTTACTGTGGCAGCTTTTATTTTCCTACATACGATCAACATGTTTACCACATGACATGAACTTCATTTTATGACAAGTACATAATATCACTAATATTTATGGAAATTATCTTTGCGTCACATTTTATGACACAAAATATGAAAAATTTTATTACATGCAATAACGGTTTAACAAGTATTTAATGTAACTTTTGACACCACATTTATGCTTTATAAATATTTTTAAGTAGTGTATGAACGTCACATTGTCTACGCATTAAAGACAATAATATTCACACAATAAAGGGCCATATAGAGAAAATGAATAGCAGGCTTGAAGAACAGGAGTCAAAATGGACATGTGAATATTGTACATACGAGAATTGGCCTTCATCGTTGAAATGCACAATGTGCAGAGGTGCCAAGCCTTTATTAGGGGAGGATATTTACCGCCTACGAGATCCAAGCCCACAAAGGTCTGGATCAAATGTCGCATCTGGTCCAGTAACTCATTTAAGTCCAACAGATTCTTACAATGTTAGTTGTCAAAATGTACCATTGGGAAAGTGGTCTTGCGCAATGTGTACCTATCTTAATTATCAAAATACCACACGTTGTGTTCAGTGTGGAAATAGGAAACCTACAGGTCTCAATCAGTCGATACACTCGACTGTAGCCTCGAATTTGCACGAACACCTAGCGCCTCTTAGGCTAGGAGATCCACCACCAAACTCAGGATCAAATCCTCCTCCAATAAACTTACACCCTGAAAGATATTATAACTTACAAGCAAATTTACATCCCGAGAAATGGTCTTGCCTTGTGTGTACTTATGAAAATTGGCCAAAAGCCACAAAGTGTGTGATGTGTGGTAATCCTAAAGAAAAAGATAGAAGAGACAGAACAGCCAATAACATGGGTGTTATTTTACCAAGCCCAGAAAGAGATCATAGCCAGCGTAACTTACCTTCTCCGCCTCATACACCTTATATTCATCAAACCCAGAGGGATGAGAATTTGGCTGTGGGACGAAGGTAAATTTATTTTTTACATTTGTCGAGAATGATTGACTATTAATCAGAATTTGATTGGTAGAATTAGCGAGATAATAGCGACGAATATTCGAGTTTATTATAAGTTTTCTTATATTGTAGGAATTCACATAGATATCCTGATAGCAGAAATGACAATTTGTCAACTCCTCAATCCCCTAATAATTGTGACTATGAGCGTAGACTAAAACAGTTGAGGCGTCATACTGATTGGTGCTGGTTAAATGCGTGTCTTGGCATTGTGGAAGGTGACAATGCTCCTGTTGAAGCTTATTTGGCAAGTGGTGGTGATCCTGCTCGTCAATTGACGCATTCAGAAGTTCTGCTTCTAAATAGAAGTAGTGCTTTTGATGTTGGACATACCTTAGTACATTTAGCTATTAGGTCTGTGGGAAGTAATTTTTGACAAAGGATTTCTTTATGAAGCTATTTTAGCTTATTTTATATAATTACATGAGTGTATATATTCTTTGGCGATGTTTCAACTTGTTCATTACACGTGTAGAAAAGTAAATCAACTATCATTGAGAAAGACACAGTTTCCAAATTGTTCTTTACACAATTTTATTATACTTTTGACAGATTTCAAAGAGAGGATATACTAGCGACATTATTATCACAAATCGAGGGTTCTGGATCTGGAGTAAAAAGAGTACCAAGTTATGTTGCACCAGATTTGGCTGCTCAAATTCGCAGACATGTCACTAATAGTATCCGGTTACGCAAGGGTTCTTTCCCATGTTATTTTGTCACTGATATAGCTACATTTGCTTTGCCTGCTGAGGTTACTATAACATTATAATTCTTTCTTTGGGATATTATGGGATATTAGAGATATTAGTCCGTTAAAGATCCCTAGATGTAACGTAGGTTATATAAATAATATTTAAGCAGAAAATTACTTATTAGGTTGAAGATTTACCAAGTATAGTGCAAGAACAGATGTTGGAAGAGTTATTAGATAAAGAAGCTCAGCAACAATTAGAAGGTGGCGGCGGAGAACCACCAGCACTGAATTGGTCTTTAGAAATTACCGAACGTTTAGGAAGTCGTTTACATGCACTTTGGAATAGATCTGCTGGCGATTGTTTATTAGATTCTGCTATGCAAGCTACTTGGGGTGTTTTTGATCGAGATAATGCTTTAAGAAGAGCTCTTGCTGACACTTTACAACAAGCTGGTCAATTGTAAGCAATTCTTACGTCAATTTTTATTATAATATTGTTTTACAACACATCTATTTTTCTTAATTTAGTTTTTATCCTCGATGGAGAGAATACGAAGCGTCTCAAGCATCTAGAATGTTGGATTTTACATTAGAAGAGACTCAATGGCAAGAAGATTGGGAAAGCTTATTAGCAACAGCTGCTCAACCAGGAAGTGCTCTAGAGCAGCTACACGTATTTGCCCTAGCCCATATTTTAAGGCGACCTATTATTGTTTATGGCGTTAAATATGTTAAAAGTTTTAGAGGGGAAGATATAGGTAGGTATTGATCGCGACGAAGGTAACATTATCCATAAGATTTATACATAATTAAATAAAATATTTTCATACAGGTTATGCAAGATTCGAAGGTGTTTATCTTCCACTTTTATGGGAACCTTCATTTTGTATTCGCTCACCTATCGCTTTGGGTTATACACGCGGTCATTTCACGGCTTTAGTTCCCATCGAGCCATACACATCGTCTAGAATACCACCTCTTTCGTCTCATGGTGGTGTAGGCTTGGGTGGCGGTAACGGTCCACTTCAACAGCTGCAAATACAGATGCAGACTACATTCATGCCTTTAATGGACCGAGAACATAAACTCTTACCAATACATTTTTTGAGTCTAGAAGAAGTAGGCCGCGAAGAATCTATTTTAAAGGAGTGGCTGGACGTATGCAGGACCGAAGGTGGTATTCTTGTTGCGCAACAAAAACTACACAAAAGACCCTTATTAGTAGCACAAATGCTAGAAGAATGGCTAAATCATTATCGGAGACTCGCGTGAGTAATTTTATTCCTTTCTTTAAATTTCGTTCGTTCGATTTAGATTTCGGTCTATATATATATAGATGTAAATTAATTTTTGTCGTTACAGTCAAACTAACAACGCACCCTTTTTGAGACCAGCAGTTTTACAAGATTACAGTAGCGATGGAGACACAGAAGATGAATAACAAGGCGGAATGCTTTAAGTTATCGAAGTTCAACCGAGAAGACTTTTTCTATGATTTGCCCAAAACTAATTGTAACGCAAGATCTCAGAGATTCGCAACTTTCTGCTGAATACAGCAGAAAGAAGTGTATGAATGTTATAACACACACACACACACACACACACATACGTGCCCCCCCACACACACTCGAACACACACACGCGCGAACACACACACACACACACACACACAAACATTGGCAATGTATCATTTTTAAATGATCTTTGTACATTAATATCGGTCACTGAACCACTAAACCACTGAACGTCTAAAATTTCATCGATTCGTATTACTTAATTATATCGGATGTTTATTCGTCATTACAAATAGTTGCTGTATTATTTTATTGTTATTTAATCAAGAGACTGCGTAATAAGTAGTTTCGTTGCCAAAGTGCGATTCTGGGTATCAAAGTAGTAAGTTAACAAGTGAAATTTTTGTTACAGCTAATATCGTTTCTGTTAGAGTTAGTTTTTCCTCTTGATAAGTTGACTATTACTGAAAATATGTAATATTAATCTTCACAATATGTTTATAGCTAGAAAGTTATTAAACTGTTGTGTCCCTGACATTAATAAGAGTTCCTTCAACGTGCGGCGACCAAACGAAGGGTCATAACTTACCTTCCAAAACATCAAGTCTACCTTAATCTCCATTCGATTGCACTCATGTTCACGAATAGCGAAGCCTGCATAATGCCGGATATAATCACAGATACACGTCTTAACGTCATTCGATAAACACCAATAGCGTTAAAGTCATCTGTAAGTAATTATATTAACCTGAAGACAGAGTTTTTAGTTTCTGACGCTTATATAATATAATCAGCTTAAGTTTATTTTCATTATTTAAAGGGGAAAATGCAACAGTCAGCATGCCACTTAACATTAGCAATTCCATTGTAATTTCTCTGAGTTTCTTGGAGTTAAGAATTGGTAGTAGGCTGGAAGTTGGAAAGCGATAAAGGTTCGAAATATGTATGGTAGATATTCTTCCGCTTCTGCGTGTCAGTTTCGATAGATCCGGACCCAGTTTCTGATCTCGTTAAACACTTTGAGAGATAAAGATTTGGTTTCTATCTCGATGTTAAAATACGTACGAATAATTGTATGTTTTGGATTTAAAATCCATAAATCCAAAATGGGGTAAAAAGGAAGTCACGTTTAGGTTGTAATTAAGCAGACTCGATGTAGAGAAGATTGATAATTTGTTTCTTGGTTGTTTTGACGAAACGCGTCACATAAATTGTGCAAAATACATCGGTGTTATTATATTTATAAGAAGTAAAGGAACGAAGGATAAAAGGATCTTGTCGTTTGTTAGTTGTACAAAAAAGAGAAAAAAGGAAAAAAAAAAGAGGAGGGAGAAAAAGAAAAAAGATATTCGACGAAGAATATACAGTAGATATTTGTAAAGGTCATTGGTCTTTGTCTGATCATACGTGTGAAAGTAGTCGAAGATCGTGGCACGGATCATGTGATTTTTAAAGATAAGTAAACCTAAGGGCGGGAAAAATAATTCTGTAATCGTCTTTCGATCATTTGTTAACTCTGAGCTGTGTTAATATTAATGTAAAAGTGAGACGGCGAAGTCGAATTACAACGACACTTTTGTCCGACTAGAGGCAGAGCGGAGCGTTGTAGTTTTTCCGTGGCCGGTTCCGATATGTGTAAACGTAAACAAAGTACCGATTAGGCTGTACTTTCTTCTGCGCGAACGGAATTTATTTAGAGCGGAATTACGAGGGAAGTAAGAGAAGAAGGAAACGTAGGAGAAAACGAAGACGAGAATGAAGAATGCGAAGAAGGAAACGAAAGTATAATAAGAGAAGAGCGACATTGTGCGAGTGGATCGATCGAACGGATGGTGTGTAGTCACCACGAACGTAGCAGTAAAATAGAACTTTTATAAAACAAGGTAAAAAGAAAAAGGCGAATATGAGAAGAGAGAAACAAGTAGTAGTACTATTTAAGTACCAAATTATATGCCTGGCGTGTGTGAGTGTATATGATACACAATTGTATACACTGTATATGTATATGTATAGACGCATATACTGTAATACGAGGTATTCGCGAATGGACAAAGATTTAATGGTAACTAGCTCGGCCAAATAACGAACCCTAATCAAAAAAGTACAAAAAATCGTAAGAGGGAAATGATAACGTTTCTTTATGAAAACGTGTTATTATTACACATGTGGTATCCGCTTAAAGTTTAGTCTCGTTTTTACTAATTCTAACGTAGTCTCTAGTCCTTTTTAGCACCGTCGTTTTTTCTAATCACACGCTCAGCATGTGATTTAATCATCGCGCGATTATCCGAAGGGCAGCATACGAACGTTCGGATAGAAAGAAGAATATTTCACAAGTCAATTGCAAAAAAAGAAAGAAAAAAGAAAAAAAAAATTAGAAGAGGAAGCAAACGTTTAACGAAGTAACACCGTGTCGAATGAGTAACGATTTTGTCGTCTTTGTTGTACTTTTTCTTCCGTTTGTTCTTTATTTTTTTTTTTTTTTTTCTATTTCCTCTTTCTCATCGCGGTTTCTCATTTGCGCGAATTTAAGCGATAAGAGTGCGCGATTACTTTTGATCTATCTAAGTGAGAAGACATTCTCGTGACACGGCGTTACGTACGGTGGAATTACGATGTAAAAAGGAGATCAACAAGAAGAGAAAAAAAAGACGCTCTGGTGGTATTTTCTTTCCCCTCGTTAACATGTAAGTGTTTTTCGCTCGTGTTGCCAGAATTTACTCTTGGCAGGTGATAAAAGAAAAAAAAAATGAATATAAAGATTTAAGAATTTAATCGAGATGAGATAGAAGTTTATATTAATATAGAATATATCAAATAGATTATATTAAATATATAATATATCGATGTACAATAATTCTAAATGACGATTTATTATTATAATTGCTACGATTATCATATTATATTATATTATATATATTATGTTATTATTATTATCATTATTACTTACTACTACTACTACTACTATTATCATTATCATTATCATTATCATTATTATTATTATTATTATTATTATTACTACTATTATTGCTATTATTAAATCCGTAATAAGAATTATCGAGGTGGATTAATCAAATTTACGTTGCTTTATGCCCTTGGATCCCGACGATCACACGCGCGAAGCGTTTTCGATTAACGATCTGACTTGGAAATCTCTGGTACATATATGGTAAATCATGTTTTCAAGTCGATCCTTGGACGCGACAAAAACGTCTGCATCTTTAAAGTTGCAATTATCCGTTAAAAATTGACAGTACGGTTAATGACATTTCTTTTCTCTCTCTCATTATTTCTTTTTCTTTTCTTTCCTTTTCCTTTTTTTTTCCTTTTCTTTCGTTTTCTTTTTTTTTTTTTTTTTTGCAAAAAACACGCGATTTCATATTAAAACTGTTTCGTCACGAAAACCGTTCACTGTGACTTTATTACAGTACTACCGTCTGTAAGCACGTTCGCTGACCAAAACGATCTTTCGATGTTGTACATTTTGTTACTCGTGCTTAACCGTTCTAGCGAAAAATTATTCGATTAACTGCGTGTAATCACCGCGAAGAAAGACAATCTCATGATACATGCTCGTTGTAATCTAATCGATGTAAGTACTTACGTAAGACGATGAAAGACTTACGCAAAGCCAAATATCAAATGCAGCGAATCGTTGTCCTGTCGTTGTTGTTGTAAAACGTTCGCCGGCTGTTTCGATATTTTACTTTCCTTTCTTATTTTTCCATCGTTCTACCTCTTTTTATCGTACAGCCATTAGCGAAGCCACGACTGTGTGTCGTTTGGTTCGTTTCATTAGTATTTTATAAGAAACGACTAATGGGACGATCGGAAGCTGTATCGTCGGCAACTTATTAACGGCGAAAACCACGTTAATATTGCGAATCGCGTTTCACGTACTTTCAAAGGCCAAGTTTACGAATCGTTTAAACTTTCGAAAGTCTTCCTAAATTGTGTACAGGACTTTAAAATCGATTTCTCTTCGGAATTACGCATCGATTCGATTCAGGAGAATAGCCTCTGTTGGAAATGAACTTAGCATTTGATATCGCTGCAAAGATGTATCTGTGTACACACGCGCACACACATAGTATTACAGTTTAAAAGATGGAAATCCTTCAACCGAACCTGTAAGCGGTTAGACACTTTTTTAAGAATCGGACTCTACCTTACATCGACTCTATCTTCGGTTCGATGCTTGCGCCGCTTTGTCATACTCGTAATTGGCAATAGTATATTGTATCGATATCGTGACGTTGTAACAGAGCGAGCTTCGCAAGTGTCATGGCCCTTAATTATCCTTATCGAGCGGTTAATTACCAAATTACGACAAATGACAAGCGCCTCGTCGCTGTAATAGGAAAAAGGAAGAAAAATGTGGTCGCTCGACGAGATTTTCAATTTGAATTTCTATGGAACAAGCTCGTCGCGGATTCCTTTCTGTCATATTTCCGTACAAGTATGCATGTAAATAGAGTTTATATAATGGTAATATGCGCGAATACAGGAGCACTTAATAAACTGGATTATGATAAAGCTTAAAGAAGAGGAATCTGTCATTCTAACGATCCATCGATTTAACGTCTTCGTTTCATACTTTGTTTTTACTTTCCGACGAAAATATTTTTTATTTTCTCTCTCTCTCTCTCTCTCTCTCTCTCTCTCTCATCTATCTATCCATCTATCTATCTATCTATATATATGTTTATATATTAATTCAAGTTTGATTAAAATAAAACTTGGCAAAAGTGTCGTCAACGACCTAGTTTGCCTACGTAGCATCAAATTCCACTACTTATTGCTAGTAACGGATATTCGATATGCGCCAATATATGGAACAACCGGAACGACGATTCTTTCGTTCAGCGCGAAACATCGCTTCGGTTTAATTAAAGCCGCAACGTTACGTAAGCTTTGAGAATCAGTGGATCTTTGCATGCTCGTCGATCGTTGGTCCACTCCTCGAACGCTGTTTCCTAGCGATCCTCAGACCTTCGTAATTACTGTCGTTTTAACGATGGCCCATCCTTCACACCGGCGCGGCGACCTAATTCCCGAGTGCTTTTCCCACTCGATCCTCCAACCCGTCGCGTCGTTTCACGTTCTCTCTTCTTTTTCGCTAATAGAACGATTTACTTTGTTTTTCGATCGGCCAGCGCACGATGATTCTTTTTAAAAGCTCTCGATCAACCGGTGCTCGAGATTGTTCAATTAGCGCGATAATCAAGTCCTTGCCCTCGGCCCACTTTTTACTTTTTCAAACACTTTTTAAAACATGGCCCGTTGTTCGTCGATATTTATTAAATAGTGGCACACAGAGTTATTTTGGAAAATAAACGAGGTCGCGTCGATACGTCCTCCCTACAATTATACAGATTCACCAATTACAGAGATATGCAAATTCTTTATAAACTACGATTAATAATAATAATAATTTGTTGGATTTCGATCTGGATCTCGCGGCCAACCAACCCCATACTTCACGATCGTTACAGTTACGTTTCTTCGATACGCTACCCTTTTACCATTATACGCTATTTATTGTTATACGTTAATAGCCTACGTCGGAAGTTACGTTTGTTCCTCGTAAATGCTGGTCGATTATTCGGTGATCGTTTAGAAGATGTTAATCGACGAATTGGGTGGATGCGTTGGAGCGAAGGCTGGTAGATTCTATGCGCTTTAAGATAAGAGGGGAACGAAATGAAAAGGAAATGAAAGAGGAAATAAGAAAGCCACTCGGTGTTTGAAAACTTGTCGCACGTATCTGGCAAAGTTTCGTCGAAATATTTCAAAGCGAAACAACGTTGCCGACTTTTCACGGTCGTTGTTCGTTTTGTTCCACCGATATGCCTATATTTGGAAGGAAATCGATGTCCAAGTTGCGACAAATTCACCAGATTCGCTCGAAACTCTGCGAGTAATTCGAATTGATAAATGACTCGTGATACGACTGTACGCCCGCATACATCCATTTTGCATCGAGCTTTTGTCGGAGTTTAACGAGCCTCCATTCGATCTAGCCTGGCAGGAGAAATTGCGACGGGAGTCGATGAATTAGGAATTACGAACCGTGTAATAATTTTCCAACTCGCCGTCCATTTCCTCTCTCCTGCGTATTCCTGCTTACTCGTTGTTACCGCGGTATCGCCATATCTTTCATATCTCGTCCGTTGGCTGCGTTTCAGTTTTTTCGCCGTGTTACGATCGTACCGTAACGATTGCCGCGTGTCTCCTATTGTATCGTAGAATGTCTAATCAAGTTATAAAGTGTCGGATTCCGTAACGATAGACGTTGTCGTAGAAACGCTTCGTAGATCGCTTCTTACCGATTAAATTGCACAGCACGCGTTCGAAAGCAATAACGAGCGATCGGGCGAGAAAACATCGGCCATAAAAGGCTGACCGTAATAAGCCGGAAGAGCGAGCAGCGAGCAGCGAGCAGCGAGTTTCGGCGTCGTCCTTTGCGAAAGCGAATAGCGCGTCATTTCCATTCCTACGGTAGATATCTAGTTTCCTTCGGCTTCTCGCAAATCGATCGAAGCATCGAAGCGAGTATCGAAGCGAATTCACGACGAAAGAAACAATCTTTCTTTCGATAAATAGATTTTTCCGAATCACGGTTGTCCTCTATCCCCTTAGCGATTGGAAACGTTCGCGAAGATTTCGACGCAACGTATTTCGTTAGCGGAGAACGATACTTTTTCTGGCAAATAAAATACCGCCGCATACATCAGAAAAATTGTTCGCGAAGAGTCGTCGAGACTGTTAAACCCTCGGATATAACGAAAGCTCTTTTACGATCGGCGCATGTCCAGATGGAGTTGTAAATCATTTCGATGATCGTTAAGAGCCACTAGCGTAACTTTTCCCAACTCGCTGGTTGCTAAAATCGCCGCTTTCCCAAGCGATCGTACAAAAAGTCAAGCAGATCCGCGCGATAATCAGATCAGGCTCGCAGAACTGGAACTCGACTAATTTCCAACTTGGTTGTTCCCCTTCTTCTACGAAATTCCCGGGGAATTATCGGACGTGGCTGTTGGAAGCAGAGGGAAGCGCGCAGGGTAGAATGGCAAAGTCGGTCGGTTCGCGTCCCAGAAGCCGTCCCGTAGCGATCGTGCCAGCCGAAAACCCGGCGCGAGCGTGTCGCGTTCCGTGTGGCTAGGGGGTGGCGTCCGCGCAGGGGATGCCAAGGTGCGGACGCCCCCGGTGCTGCCGCCAGCTTAGCGGAGACTGGCGGAAAGCGGGAAACCTGTTCGTCCACAGTTCATCACGGCCTCGCAAGCCGTTCGAACGGACACACGGCCTCGTCGCGTTCCGCCATCGCCGATCCATCTCGTCGTGTAAACAAAATCCACGGCCTCGCGTATCGCCAACTATTCTCTCGTCGTCGAACCGCCATCTCCTCCAACCTCGTGTTTGTCGAATCGATCGCGTCCAACGAGCACCGCGTCCGATCGTTAGCGTCACGTGTCCTGCCAATCTTCTCCTTCCTCGAATCAAACGGATCGAAAGGACTAAACGGTTGTCTTTTATTATCGATCGGCAGGTTCGACCGACCGATCTAATTTTCGACAGCGACAGCGACAGCGACAGCGACAGCGACAGCGACAGCGACAGAGAATTCTTATCGATGAAAAATTCTCGTTCGACGGTAGACCGGTCGATCTTTGGTCGGACCCGCGGCGGATAATTACCATGACTCGTTGAAACGAGCTGTGACAAGGGTGCCGAGCGGATTCGAAACACGTGGCCTGAGTTTAGCCGCGGTTGTTGCGCGATTCGCTAAATCCCGAGCGCACAAGCGCCGCTACGTTGTGTCAGCGAGTTGTATCGTAAATTGTTTTCGTCCGACGTGAGTCGGACAAATAAAGAGTATGTAAACGGAGATGTTTTAAAAACAGGCGTTTAAAGTTTATTACAGGAAAGAAGGAGAAACAGAAGAGAAAAAAGGGGTGAATGTGGGAGAAAGAACGCTTTTTAAAAAATATCGTACGAACAAAAGCATCGTGGTTCGTTCTAGCAATCGACAAACGTCAGACCAAATCGATTGGAATCTAGATTAAGATCGATCGTGTTAGAAAGTGCGATAGAACAAAGTGTTTCGTAGAGAACTGCCGCCGTGTTGATCGAAAGTGAGACAGAAACGAGTTCGACGAGTGTTTGCGCGATATTTTGCCAACGATATGGGCGATCGAAGAATCCGTTAACGAAACGTTGACCGGAAATAGAAGGACGTTGCAAGAGCGAGTCGAAACGAGAGCTTGCCGTCGGATACGATGACGTGCGATACACGTCGGGAATCACAGCACCTGTGGAACCTCGAGGTAAACCGTTTACCTTTCTACATACCTATCCGTTATCCGATTTACCTTGAATATCGCATTCCCTCGAGCATCCGTCGAATCGAATAGTTTCATTGCTCACGGGGATACTGGTGGAAGTCCGCAATTACTCTTTCTATCCTATCTCTATCCGATACCAAAGTATCGTTCGCTCATTTTTAACCGCACTATCTTCCTTTTAAAATTATACTCATAAATCGACGATTCGATCGTTTCATTCTTTACAATCGCTATAGTTTCGTATGCAGGTCAACGATGCGAGTACATCGCGAATGTTTACGCGTTTAAAGAAAATTTCAATTTGCGAAAATCTACACTATACACACGCACACACATATCTCCGGTACTCGTTTCTCCATTTTCGGTACAAACTCCTGGCGGTTCCATTCCTCTTCGTAAAAAGGTGTACGTAGCGAAAGTAATCGAGCAGAGGCGAGACGAGACGGAAAATTGCAGCCAATCAAGATTGTCGGAAAAGCACGATTCGAAATTTCTATATTCTTGGCGATGCGAACAAGGCGAACAAAGGGAAGAAAGGGTAAGAGGTTTCGTAAAAGCGTTACGAGACCAACGGACGAACGTTTCCACGTCTTAGTCTCAGTCTGCTCGATTTACCAACGTTTCACGCCAGTAGTACAAGCGCAGCATACGCCCGGCATTGTAGGGCTTCCTCGCTACTGCATACTTGCAGTAACGAAGCGAAATTTGATAAAACCGAGCCGATCCGAGACTACATTTTTCCAAGACGACTACATTTTGTCGATGTACCAGATGTTCGAAAGATGATTACCAGTCATCACTTGGACGTAGCTGTCGTTTTATCATCGTCGCATGAATTACCTCGATGAATAACCTCGTTATTATCGTCGTATGATTTTATCGATCGTACGATTTCAGTGATTAGCGGTAAACTTTCGTTAAATACAGGGTTATCCGAAAGAATGTATTACGCGTTTAAAAGGTGAATCCAATACTCGATACTTGCACGATGGAATATAGTATCGCGTCAGAGCATAAACCGTCGTGCTTGTTAAAAAGTACGTTGAAAAACGCGTAGAAATTTTACAGCGATAAAGTTAGGAAAATATAAAAGTATCTTTGGCAATTTTTCTCAAACAAACAATACGAATAAATCGATTTATCGGTTACCACACGCTTAACGTGTATGCATATGTAGAGATGTGCATGTAATCGTGCATAATCGTGCATAATCGTGCATAATCGTGCATAATCGTGCATAAATCGTGATCCTACGTAGAAGGGGGTCGCAGCTTCGCACCCTTGGCCAAGTGCAGAGGACCAGAGTAGATCTAGTTCCAGGTTGTTTACACTGTGCCGTTACTAACGCGCTACTTACACTGTTGCGCTTAACGAGTTAGACCGCGAGTTGGTCGATCAAGTTAATCTACGGTAGCTGTACCGTTAACTGTAACGACGATTTAATAATTCTTTGCCTGTAATTGCTCTCGCTAATAGCATCGAACGCCGAAACGCAATTTACGAATAAATTTCCCGCTGTGATTATATCGCCAGATTAGTGGCACGCCGTTGCGAACGCTGGTTCTCAGGTTGTGCTTCGTTTTCGGAAACTCGATGTCGATCGCCGGTCAAAAGTGACGTTGAAATCGTGCGGCAGATTCGCGTGATTTTGAAATATCCGACGGGATAGATTTAATGTAGTTTTATTTGAAATAAGGTATCGAGAGGGAAAGTGAAAAACGAACGAGTTTAATCGACCGAGCGAACGATCGATCAATTACCGATGAGAAGCTGGAACCTGACGTTGAGGAAAATATAGTTGGCGATAATTAAATCGTAATGGGATTTAATTCGGATGGAAGGAAAAGGGACGACGGTATTTTATGACGCGAATCAACCGTGTGGCTAAATTAAAGTAGTAAATTAGCTTTTCAATTACTTCGATCCAAGGAAACAAACAGCCACGGAAGAATAAAACGACTGACAAGATTGGACAGTGTCTACATATGTATAGCTACCGTTAATAGCCGTAGACAATAATTAGACTAAATAATTAGATTACCGGTCTGTAATAAATGAACAATTTTTATATTGTAATTTCGGAGGAACCGTTCAACGAACCGCGACCAACGATATTTGCTTTACGCTGCATATATCGGTCATCTTTCGATCAGCGTTCGTCATTTATATTTCGCCAAGGTATTGTTCCAGCCAATTCCCTCGTCGTAATCCCGTTTCGTTCGAAATTTAATTTTCTCTACGACGAGAAAGCACGTACGAATTTTGTAAAACCAGCGGATACGCACGTTTTACCGGTTCGATAATTTTTCGTTATTTTTCACATTGTGCAATCGCGAATAAGAGGAATCGACGCGAAATACGATCGTTTCTTTGAAAGTAGCCGAATGAAATTTACCGATTATCTTCCATCTATCTATTACGTACGCAAACTATAACTATCCTCGATTCTATCTATAAAAACGGAAATATCGATAATTGCAATTACGTATGATGATATTTATTCATCTTGGATGAAAGGGTCAAGTTAATATTATTACGAACCGTGCAAAAATCTTACTCTTGGGCGCACAAATACGGGATACGTAGGATATAAATCCAAGACTTTGCACATTTTGTCCACGTTATAAGCTGAATAATACGCGTAGAAAAAGTAGTTTGCACTTCTAATGCACCATTTCGAATGCGTCCGATTCGTATCAACGACGAAACAAAGTTTCTGCAAGATTTCGCACAGCTTCGATTCTCTTTTCCAATTTCAGACTCCGAAGATGTGGAAGAATCGCACGGAGCCGTGCCTCGTCTCGTCCTCGTTCGAGCAGCCTGAGTCACAGAATGGAAATGCAACCGTGCAACGTGCCGCCTGCAACTCGTCCAACGAATCGCCTCGAGAGTCTCTCGGTTCAGTCCCGAGCACGTATAAGACGATCGTTGCTCGAACCAACGGCGTTCACCGATGAATCCGACTCTGTCCTTACGACTCGCGTTATCCCAGGAAAATGGCTGGCTGGGAACGGTGAAACGTGCAACGCAACTCGCATCCATATCTAACCTTTCGATATCATCCGTTAGCCAGCTAAAGCAAAGTGGATTTCCCTGCTCCTTCGATGGCCCGGCGGAATCTGCGACGGAACCTGCGGCGTAACCTCGTCGACCAGGTCGTCGAAGTAGCGGACGAGGACGTCGAGCAGCGGCGCGGATCACGGTAACGGGACGGGAAGGGAAAAAGTGCTGGAAAACGCAGCGAAAGGGAGGAGCTGCGGCGAGAAAGATGGAACTAAACGAGACGATGGAAGAGGATTCGAACAACAACACCGATCTATCGAGTCTGTCGAACGTGCTGGTCGATACTGGTCCATCGAATCGTTCCACGAATCCCTACGAACAGCAAAATGGCCACGAATTGGAACACGCGATTCTTCTAACGGTAAAAGCCATGGTAATGGGTTTCATCATTCTGTGCGCTCTGTTCGGCAATCTATTGGTGATCGTGTCGGTAATGAGGCACAGGAAGCTTCGCGTAATTACCAATTACTTCGTGGTCTCGTTGGCGTTGGCCGACATGTTGGTGGCCATTTTCGCCATGACGTTCAACGCGTCGGTCGAACTGTCCGGAAGATGGCTGTTCGGCTATTTCATGTGCGACGTGTGGAACTCGCTGGACGTGTTCTTCAGCACCGTTTCGATTCTTCATCTGTGCTGCATCAGCGTGGATCGATATTACGCGATCGTGCAACCGTTGGACTATCCATTGATCATGACGAATCTTCGACTGAGCACCATGCTGAGCGTGGTTTGGTGCTCGCCGACGGTGATCAGCTTCCTGCCCATCTTCGCCGGCTGGTACACCACCGAAAAGCATCTCGAGTTCAGAAGGAATTTCCCCGACGTGTGCGTGTTCCAAGTGAACAAACTCTATGCCGTGATTAGCTCCAGTGTCAGTTTCTGGCTGCCTGGAATCATCATGATCGCCATGTATTACAAGATTTACCGGGAGGCTGATCGTCAAGAGCGGATGCTCTATCGGTAAGTGTTTTCTTTCTCGTTCGTTTAACGCTCTAGGGCAAACAGCCACGCAAAATTATAGTTTACAGCGGCGCTACGAGTAACATTACGATGGTATCGTTAGAGCAAGATAATCGTTTAATTCTCTCTTTTTATTCTTTAATCGCGCTACGTTTGCAAAGGTAAACCCAGACGGTGCGTCTTTATCCGTTTACGAGTATCTTAAACATGTTATATCGTTCGCCGTTCAACCATTTCTTTGCACTTTGCCAGCCAGCGGTGTGTAATAATTGGCCAGGCGATCATCGCCGCTCTCAACTACGTACGCCGTATAGACGGCGAAGATTTCGATCGTATAAAAGATATTCGATGAGAATTGTAAATCCTAATTTTCGAGGAATTTCGGCTAAATCGAATCATTCGATGGAACAACTGGATCGTGATCTTTCCTTCCTCTCGTCTTTCGTCTTATCTCGTTATACGCTTCGCCGTTATTTACAACTTTACTTCGCCGTTTGATATCTTCGAATCTGAAATTTGTTCGGCCTCTACCTACCAACTACGTTATGAATTCTTCGAATTGAACGAAATCTTTAGTTTTCAAAGTAAACTTTAACGCTTTGTAACGCGTGTTCGATTTTCATAAAATTCGTGAAATTCGTAATTGGATGAAACTTTTCATCGCAGCTATTCGTACGTACGAGACGAGATTAAACTCGACTCTTTGGTATCGAGTGACGCGAAACACCGTCCACTTCTCCACTCGTCCTTCTCTCCACCTTCTAATCGATATTCCAACGTGCTCTCGATCTCTTTCGAATCTCGCGTATTTTCAGTTCTGTTCAGTCGCCACTACATTAAATCCATTTCTAGATTGAAACGGCTCATCCTGCGTGCAAACCGGCTTCGACCGTGCACAATATGTCAATTTCGAAGATAGTTGCATCAACAAAGTCCACTAACAAAGCACTTGTTCTACCGCTGAAACGCGTATTTCATCTGTTCTTTCGTCGTTTCATCGTATTCTCATAGCAACTAATTCGAATCGTCTCTTAGCACGGTACGTCAAATTTACGAAATGAGAAATATTTTTTTGCATTCTACGAACAATTGCTTGGGCGTCCGCTTACTTCCGCCTTACTTACTCCTTACAGATATCGGTAGCAGCTGCAGCGATCAAATTTTCCGATTTGATTTTTCTCGGTAATGGGCGAAGCACCGTTCGGCCGAGACGATCGTTTCCTGACGCTCGACGACACTTTCCTCTTTTTCTCGTCGATCGGCAGTCGTCGGAAATTGGATACGTCGACGCGAATGTACCAGTTATCTCTAGCTGAGAACATTTATGCATCTTGCAAGAGTTGCTTGATTCGTCGACGCGCGGAATTAACGTCGCGTTGCTTCTCCGATATGTGTACGTGCTGCTATGTACACCGAGACACGAAAGTCTACGCAGCTAGTGGTGGTTAACGAACGCGTTCGAACGGTCTTTGTTATATCGGCAAAATTTCAATTGCAATCTCTCTCTCTCTCTCTCTCTCTCTCTTTTTTGAAGAAAATATATTTTATAGTCATTTATGTACTAGTACTACTTATGTATAGTCATTTATATATATCGAGTACATACGGAAAAAGGAATTCGTAAAGGTGGTTGGTCGTCGTTCGTCGGGCCTCGAATACGAGATGAAACTTGAATTAAACAAGAAATAGGAGTATGACGTTTGCTCGGAGAAATAAAATTAAGCGATCCACGTATAAGAGACAGAGCGAACCGCGGTTTCGATTAAAAATTATTTCCAATCACGATCGTTATTCCTCTGTCTACTCGCGACGCAGTATTTTACGTCTGTGTCCTTTTGCCAAACGATTTCACCGTCGAGATACGGAACAAGTAAAGAATGAAAATCTCGTAATTAAGGATCGCGAGGACCGAGCGATTACCGGGACGACACGTCGCTGCTTCGCGACGTCCATTTGCTCCGTCCAAGTAGAGTAACTTACGAGAAAGGAAGAGAAAAAAGAAAAAGAAAAAGAAACAAAGAGTATCTCTTAAATTTTGTTGCTCAAAGGAACGCAGATGTTGCCGGAACCGCGTTTCCTTTATCGCAGACAAATGGCGGGCAAAAGTTAATTCAACGAATTCGACGTGCTTCTAAAAGCTTACACCACACGATCGATATAGCTTACGGTGGTTTACGAAGTAAATTAACGCTGTAAATGCTGACATTCCGAAAAATTTGACAGTCCATTTATCAACTCTGTTTGACGAGAATTTCACGAATAAAATACAGATTCTAAAAGAAATAATTTATCATTATGATAAAAATGCGATACGATAGAAAGCACCGTAAATCCTTCGTTTCTCACGGCGAACAATTATCGTATAATCGGGAATACCTTTACGCTTTCACGTTTCTATCAAGCGTTCTTTCAGAGATTTACGTCCCGCCGTTCTTCAGCGTAATCGTTCTAGCAACGAAACCACCACTACCATCGCGTCGAAGATGAGACGGAGCGGTCGGAGCTTGGAAATGGGAAGGTTAGCACGTCATCCACGAGGAGGGACGAGGGTCGGACGGTGTTTATGAATCGATCCTGCAATTCTAGCAGCCGAAGGCAGATGCCTTTTGGTCTGCTTCTTATATTCTACTCTATATGGCAATGTCAAACACGTTCTTCGAACTCGTCAACTTTTCTTCGACGAAACGAGAAAATCGACCATACCTGTGTTTGTTTAATTATCCATCGGATGAAAACCGACCATTGACAGCGTTCTTCGTCGAGGTCCTACTGATCTTCGACTAATTTTTAAACTCAACTTTCTCGAAAGTCAGACTCGAAGCGAAAACATTGTGTTCTACGTTTTCGACGCAATAATAATAACTTCCTGTCATCTGTCCGTGTATCCTTGATTTTCGTCTTATCTCGAATCACGAAATCTTCCCCGCTTCGTTCGTACCACGAATTTATTTGTTAACAATTGAATATGCGTATATCGATCGAGGGATAAAAAGACCAAGTTAAGCTAAGTTATATCGGCTTTAGAATAAAGTTTTTGTTTTTCGAGTGCAACGCAGAGTGCGAATTTTTTCTACATTTCCAAGCTTGTTCACAGCCAGAATGGGTTAATGTAACTGCATTACGCTTTTTGTTCTACGACCGTGGTAATCGATCAACGTTCTCGAAAACAACTGTTTTTTTCGGATAGTGTACAAAAATTGAGGTAAAACCGCTGTGTCGTGTGCTACCATCCGCTGTATCTGTGCAATCTATCGTTTCTGTTATGAAATGTCCACAAATTTCAAGGGCAAAGGACCGAAAGGTTTCATTTATGTCGCGATTTAGATAGTTGCCTTTTTATATCCTGTTACGTTGATATCTTTCAAAGTCAAAGTTTCGTTCCATCGAACCACAACTCGACGACTAACGATTCAACGGAGAAACATTTGAAACATTTTCAAAGTTTATAACGCGTTTTACGATATCCGATCGAATATCCATTGATTTCGAATTGCAGGAAGAGCTCTCATCTTATAATTATTCTACTTTTCGTCAATCGGCGTTCCGATAATCGAGCTTCCACTTTCAGCTTCCTGTTACAAATCGATCCGCCGAATTATACGTCTCAGAATAGAATTAAAATAGTAAAACCTCGCTAGAAGCTTCTAGAAATCAATTTCCCGTGAATACGTAAAAATTTCGCGATCTAAATACAAATGGAAGGTCAGGTAAATGCTTAAATGCATGCGCATAGATAATAATCGAACGACTATTGAACGTATTCTTCGCAGGTTTTCGATTTTCGAGACGCTCTCGAAAATTCAGCGTCTCAGCGGTTCTCGAGCTTCGATACCGGGGGGAGTCGTCGAGCCAAAGTACTGTTTTACGTCGTGGCTACGAAATTGCCGTCGATGAAATTTTTAAAGGGTCACGCGTCATCGATTCATAGGCATTCACGGCCATTCATGGGCATGCCAGGACGAAAGTGGTGCGTCGTAATAACTCGATTCGATCTAGGGGTGGAGGTCATTCGTCTGGCTAGTCTGGAAAGCAACTATTCGCCAGCGGAGGAGGCGCTGAACTTTGTCGGGAGAAGGAATCTGTAATTCGTTTCTTCTTCCCTTTCTGATCCGCAAAATCTTCTATCTTGTAATATGTAATTCTCGATATATGTCATTTTGTTTTCACATTGTTCTACTACTTGACTTTATTTTAAGGAATTAACGATTATTACCAATACTATCAGATCACTATCTCGGACAATTGTTAGAAATTATTACGAATATCGCCAAGTTTAACAAATTAAGAAGTTTATTGCGAATATTATTAGATATAAAAACGATTTAACGAATTAATTCGATCAATTATCGCGAACATCGCGTTCATACACCCTCTGTAAATTCCCTCATTTTATACGAAGCGAATGGAAAATTGTATAGTTGGTCAATCGCATCGCATCGTTATTTTTAGCAACTTTGCTAACCACGGCCGAGTTATACGTTTCTACAACGTACTCGTTATTTTAACAGCGGTGTTAGCAGAGATGTTTAAACAAGTTTTAGATAAAAAAACTTGTGTGGTAACACGGCTAGCAGCTCTACAATTTGAAGAAGTTTGTTTCGATGAAACGTACTCTCGCAAATATTTAAATAATTTCAATACCGTAAATTGCTGTTCAACGCGTACGTAATAAACGAGTTAAATTCTATCGAAAGACCAGTTGAAACAAATGAAAGAGCAACGTTACAGAGATTGAACTAATAAAAAGCTATAAACTGTAGAGATTAAACAATTTTATGAAATGTAGATCTTTATAGGGAAGAATAGTATGCTCGCGTGCCTGCGTCCAAAAAATCGTTAATCTTTTACAGCAACGATATCGTATTTCGATTTTCTTCAAGTTTACGACAACCCGTAAAAATATCACGTCCACCTGTCTTTCGAATTCCTAAAAATTCTCAATCTTCTACAAATACTGTGGCGTCCTAGTTTCTAAAAATGTTCACAACCCAGCGAAACAACGTGCTACGCATCCTGCAACTTTGACAAATTTCCATCCTCGCTGAAACAGCACCCCGTCTTTGCTCTCAATTTCGAAAAATTCCCAAATAAAGCACATAGAAAAATTGCAACGGTTAATTAGCATATATTTTTCGACGAAAGTAACGATAATTCGATCTCGTTTGATACGACGCTTTCTAAACGACTGTTCTCGATCTGGCTTTCGTAACGTCTGACCGATATCTACCTCTCTGGTTCGTATCGTCTCGCTTGCTCAGTAACGATCCATCTTTGAATCGTCTTCAACTTGGAAACGCTTCCAATCGAACGACGTATCCAACATCGCAAGTATATACTTAACGCGCGATAATAAATGCAGCGATGTAAAAATACTCTTTTCGTAGCCGGTGTACATGAAACGTTTTCACTGGAAATTTGAAACTTCATCTTTTCCACCCTCTACGAACATCACGATCTCCTTGCTTGCCCTGCAATACCCAAAACCGCTCATCCACTCCTAAATCATAATCTCTTTAGAAACTCGTCCCTTAGAAAAGCCATCCCTCTTATCCTTCTACCCTAATAAAAGTGATCTACATCTCAGATTTTCCAAGATCCACGAACGAGTTTCGTTGAAACGCCGTCCGAAATTTCACGAAGCCTCTCGACGGTATTCTCTCTCGGCTGCAAGTCTCTTCGTGACCTTATATATATGATATATATATATATATATATAGAAAGAGAGAGAGAGAGAGAGAGAGAGAGAGAAGGAAGATCGGCTCGGTATCGATGCAAAAGTCTATGGCTAAGTGGCTTGACTCGAAGAGGAGCGCTCTTTAAATTCCGTTCGAGGTTCGAGCGCGTTGTCCCGTGGCCTTTTTGGGTCAGCGCAAAATTTATCGAGCCGTGCCGTCGTTGAATAACAAACGCCGGTGGAAACGGTTGCTCTTGAATCTATTATTTCCCGTTTGTTCTCTCTCTCTCTCTCTCTCTCTCTCTTTCTCTGTCGATTAGCGACTCTCGATCAGCGATGGCTGGTTGGAGTCTCAATTTCGAAACGATCTCAAGATTCTGATAATTCGAGTCCTTTCGGACCAGTAAACTCTTGCGGAAATTGAAGCCAGCAGGCTGAAGAATAAACTATTACGTATCTTACGTTATTACTTGAAACTGTCGCAAGATTCGCTTTCGAGTTTCGTTAAGCGAGTCTGAATGGAATCGTGTACGTACTCGAAGCGATTGCAAGCGTTTCTGTGCGCATGATCCGATCGCCTGCAGTTCGTAAACGGGGTTAGGCCGTCGTTGGCTACGTCCTACTCCCTTCCATGAAACTTTTATCGTTGACAAAAGCAGGAACGAAGGGAGAATTGCGACGAAGCGAAACGTTTTGTGCAAGTTTTTTTTTCACGTCGCCGTTGGGCTATTATTAATGAGATCTTTACGCTCCGCGTGAGTCGATCCCACGTGTTTCTCGCTTCAAATCTAAATCAAGGATAGGCTGATACGCCGATTTTTCCCAACAAAACGACGAAATTCGATAAATTCGAGTAAAAAAAAAAGAAAAAAAATAAAGAAAAAATGCGCTCGTTAGGAGAAATCGGTAGAAACTATTCTCTCTCGAACGAGATGATGTCAATGAAAAGTGTCATTCTATATTTCCAACATACTCGTTAAAGAGAATTCATCCCTGACTCGTACTATTATACGTATATATACTCGGTAGTTTTCGTTGTTTTATCCAACGTTTCACGAACCTTGTCTGCGATTTCACGTTCCTGCACTGCTGACACTTTGCAAAAACCAGAGATCTAAATCAGGGGGATACGCAATTGTAACGAGTCCCGGAAAACCGGAAAATATACTTCCGTGTGAGATGGGCGATCGATACAGCACAATGGAAAAGCACTTATCGCGAGTGAAGACGAGGACCAAGACGCCTTCCGACGCTTTCTTTCGTTTCTCAAGCTGATTCCAAGATCCTATCCATAATTTACGGACACATTTGCTCCCCGGTGTTTCGTATTTCGGAATGCTTTCGAGCAGCCTTGACGCGTCTCCTTCGGGCTTAACGAAAATCTTGGATTTATAGCTTCAGCGAGAGAGCCTATGCCCGCTTCTATGTCGCTGTCAGATCTACTTTTCGAGCTTTCAGCCGCGGAACCGCGATGTCTCGCGCGATACTCGCGACACGCTAGTTCGGTTACGCTTCTCCTCAAACTCTCTCGAAAGAATGCTTCCTTCGTCGATCCCTTCCTTCTCCTGACGATTCTTCCGCTTCCCGTGTTTCTTTTTTTTTTTTTTTTCTTTAATTTACTTTACGAATACCGCACTCTGTTTTCTCGACGTCTCGCGTGGATTAGCTTCGTCGGGCGATTCGTCGATTCGAAGGATTCGAGAAATACGAAAGGAAAATGTGTCTATCTCTGTTTCGTATCAGAGGGAACGATTGAAATATCGCGTTGCTTATTCTACGAGAACATCGATCATCTACGGTACACGTTAGACATTACGCCAAATTTTACGATTACGTATAACCCGTAACCGGTAACCGGTAATCTGGTCGAACAATCTGCGCTTGGTGTAAAATTGCATTTTTTAATCGCATCCTGCGTGAAACAGTGTAATTTGGTTGCGTTTATTAACGGATTAATCGGCCTATTTTGCGCGTGCACCCATAGATTTAGTATCACGGTTATTACATTCGACTCGCTGTAACGCTGTCACTTCAAACAGCACACCATTAACCAGCAAAGTAATTACTCCACTCGGAACGTTATTAAGCGAATCACGTTTCCACTATACCATGTTTATTAATATCATTTCGTCCGTACGTAGACGATTTGCTCGACCGATTAAACGTGGAATGCTTAAATTCCACGATTCCGTAGAAACACGATTATTCAGTTTAAAGTTAAAAACAACGTCCCTCGAATCGTTATTTATTTAAATAATATTCGATAAAGCACCGTGCGTATTATTCGAAAGTATCGTCTTTTTGCGTCGTAGAAACGAGAATTGACGGACCAAAGAATAGCTTTCGCCCGATTAGCAACGAATTCGTTTATTACCATGACCGTGAGTTATCGCAGTTAGCATATAATTCGGCCCTAACATTTGCTAACCTTGGAGAATCTGCGATCTACGTATGCGTCTTCTATTCTAACAAATTTACATTTTAATACGAACAGAATTTAATACAAAGTTGAATTTTATTCGACCCTGTTTTAAAATGGAAGCAAAAGGTAGGATTTGGATGTCATCGTTCTACAAGATTTAGCAAGGTGGATCACCTGGTGGCAGCGAACGCGTAAACCTTTCCGTTTTCGCGAAAACACGACGGCAATGAAAATCGCGAGACCACGACGAAGAGATCTAAAGCGACTGTAAATCCTTGAAAATCCCTGGGTAGAAAAGGCTGGAACGAAAGTAATCGGAATACTGGCGAATGCCAGCCGTGTATTTCGTTGAATCGCCAGTACCGTCCCTGTAGTTGGAATCGTTCCTACGGCGGACCAATCGACGGACGAATCGTCCGACACGAGGAAAAAATCCTGCCGAATGAATCGTCGCATTTCTACACGGTTCCCGGTTGATGCATCGACAGAAGCAGCCAACATCGTTGAAAAGCTTTAAAAGCGTTTGGATGCGTGTGCTTATTTCTAACGAGATGCGTTCGCAGAAAGATACTTCTGTAGTTACAATATTCATCGACTTTCCACCATTTTCCACCATTTTCCACGCTTTTAAACATTTGCCACTCGAATGGAGTTACCGATCCAAGTAGCACAAAGCACTTTCTTCGCAGACGGTGCAACGAGATTATACGAGGACGAGACGAGATTTCCGTCGTTATATTGAAAACTTGGATATGCGTGTAAAACTAGAGGGAAAATAACGAGGAGCCGTGGCGCTAATTCGAATTCTCGTGGCGCGTTTCCCCTTGCTGTCGAGGGAAAGAGCAATTTTCCAGATCTGTTCCCTCGTATAGCTGACGCGCTACAAATTTCCCTTTGGCGTAGCGAGGCAGGCGAAAGTTTGACTTTGCAGCGCGAACCAGCGAATTTTCGCGGATTTTTGTCGATCCGCCGGGAAATTGAATCGTCGCGACTAAATAAATAAGATCTCGCGATTATCGCGCGTTATCCTCGCCACTGGATATCTTCGCGCCGCATCAGAGCGGTGTACTCGATCCCAGAGCGTTTCGTTCCAGTAAATCGTTGAAAAAACGTTTCGACGAAAGCAAAAATATCGCAGGTATTTCGAGAAATTTCGAGAAAGGAACAGACATTTTGCACGTTACGTTTCCAGTCTCTTGATAAATTCGAATACGCGAAATTAGGTAGACCGACTGCTTTATAAGTCGTTACGTTATCGCACGGAATGTAAGAAATGAAGATACGCTATGAGAAAAATGGGAAAAAAGAAAGAAAAGAAAGAAAAGAAAGAAAAGGTATGAGATACACGGTGGCGGATCTAAACGGTGGAGAACTTTTTTTCAACGTTGCTCGTTCCAAGCGAATCGAACGTGTCGCGCGGCCCTTGAAATAGGACGGAGGACTGCCTTGCCTTCCTCTTTTTAATAGATATCGGCGAGAACTTTGCTCGCAAACCGATTACTTACTTTTCTCTCCCCTTGCAACCGAGATCGATGGCAAACTTTTCACCGACGGCCTTCTCCACTGCCACTCGCATCGCCATAATTTATGAAATTTCCCTTCACTTTCCTACTTTTTATAGCTCGAAAGGACGGAATAGATCGCAAACGCCGGTCAGAGACGACGTATTCTCACCATTATTCGCAGCATATTATCAAAGAAATAACGTTGGTCATCGAGGAAATCGAATTTTCGTTCCGTCGCCGATTTAAGCGCTCCTCCGTGAATCACGAACGTTCATTTAACGTAGCGTCTCTGTTTTATCGTTAAATTTAATTAGTCGAGTTAAACGTTTGTCTAGAATCATCTGCACATTATTTTCTTCGTTCTGCTGCTTGTCGATTGGATATCAGCCTCTTGTTCCACATATCTATCATCTTGTCTATCATATTTATCTTCTCCGCTTTCACAGACGTATTTACCGTATACACGGAATGCTTAAATCGCGATGCGTTCTAAGCTTTGGATCTGCGTTGAAACTCGAAACTAAATCCAGCAAAGTTCACAGTTCGCGCACCATCGATTTTCGCGGCAAACTGCCATTTCCCTACTTCCCCGATGAAGATTTCGGTTATCGGTGTATCTGCGCGGAAATTTATATGAAAATGGAAAAACGTTCTGCCGAATCCTGTCGAAAGGGGACAAACACGTTGTTCACGCCGTTCTCCTTTACAGCTCTCTTGCTGATTAATCCGACACTTTCACGAGAATCGATGTAAATGTAACTGGAAGCAGTGGTGATGGTAGTGCTGGTAGTAGTAGTAATATCGGAGCGATTGACAGAGAAACGTTTTACGATAGAGCGCAAACAAAAAGATAGGTGAGAAAAGAGAGTCGATGCAAAAAGCTTTTCGCTGCTATCTTAGTTCTATCATGCTGTGAAATATCCATTAAATGGCACTTTAAACGTCTTTCCTTATAAAATAGAATACGTATACGTATGTATTATACGATTTTGTTAGCAAGTATACGAAGGCGAAACAGCGGGAATATAAATGAAAGAAGGATGATCGTTCGGTACGTAGTTTAAACTACGTGGAAATCGTGGAGAACGTTGTACCGAAGGGAAAGGTTCGTGACGGCAAAGGAAGGAAGTTTACGCTTCACGGCGGGGGAGCACGACATCGAACTTGCTGATCAAACTGGCCAGCGAAAGCTAATGGAGCTTTTGATCAAGGCCCATAGATACCGATAGCTTAGCCTGCTTTTTAGTATAGTACCCTGGTCGAAAGAAACGATTCTATCGAAATATAATAAAATAATCGATTATATACAACGTCTGTAAAACGTTTTTCTTTTACAGAGAAAATCGTCCTGTACTAGCGTAGGTGGTCGTCCTCTATGAAAGAACCGTACAAGCTGCTTACTGGTTAGTACGCGGTAGTCCATTCCGTTACTTACATCGAATCGAGCACATTTCCACACTACCTGTCATTCCATGTAGTACTATACAGTGTGAGTGGAGTTTTATTAATATAAAAATATCGAGTAACGTTCGGTACTACAATGTCATACCTCGAGTTAGACGTACGGCACGTACGCTCGAAGTAACCACGACGAAGCAACATTTTACAAAGAAAAGCAAAATTTCAAACTTCAAAATTCCAGTATTACGTATTATTCGGTATTCGTTCTTTTATTTTTCAACACGCCCAGCCACTGACCTACTTTCCTTGTACTTTTCCAACTGCCTGACTTTTTTAATATCCTTTAATAACGCGATTCGTTCGGCAGTTCAGCTTGATCGATTCGAGACAGCAATCGTGAAAAAGTGTAGCGAACGTAAATACATAGCGTTTGTAACGACGAATGAAAAATTTAGTTGGAGCCTGGTTTATGGTCGCGGTGGGCAAGGAATATCGGAATGATTCGTCTATGACCTGGTTGTGGTTGCGCGAGAGAAACGAGGTCGCTCGTTTCCTGTAAGCTAAGCCGATGAAACAATTGAATCGGCGATCGAATCTCACGAGAAAAGGATAGCGGGAGACGGACAAAGCGTCGACACGATCCGATCGATCCAAGTAGCTGCTAATTATCTCAAGCTATTAAATTTGCACGGCAGACTAATTGCTTCGAGGACGAACGCGTTTATCTTTGATTGATCAACGCCTAATAATCTATCACCTTACGGAAATCGAGATCGGATCTTGCCTTCCATAATCACCGTGTATGTATAATCGTCCAACGGACAAGCTCCAACGGAAAAGGGGAGAACGGAATCGTTGGCTGACACGCCATTAAGCGAAATCTCAAACCTTACGGATCTTTTTATAGGGGTTAGGTTGCGGTTAGGTTGCGGTTGGACTCGCTTCGGATCGAACGTGTTCTCTCGGACAGACAGTTTCATTCGGTGGAGAGGAACGAAGAGAAATCGTTTCGAAGGGACGCGAAAATAAAAGCGAAACAAAGCGAACGAATTAGGCAAACGGAGAAATTAAATGGAAGAGGAGATCCTTCTTTCGCCTTTTTTGCTTTCTCTGCGTTTTCTTAAACAGCTTTCTCGCAGATTTATCTCGGCAGTCTCGTTATTTCGTCTCGGTATTTCGCCAAGGAAAGCAGAATGACAACGACGTGGCCGATTTTAACAAGCTTCGTTCTCTGGTCATGTCGTTGCTCGCCAAGTTTCCGGCCGTCGAACATGAAACATCGGACTCGTGACTCGATTGGAAAATTTTATCGGTTAACGAAAGGAACTCGTGTTCCTTGAAACAACCAGATCGTTGTTCGAGTCGTTGTCTTACAAAGGTCTGCGTATTTGAAGGTTTCAAATTGCGTTTCCTTGAAATAATCTTTGGCACGAAACGACTGAAATTCGACGTAGGATCGTAATCGTATTTAACATATTTTCTGGGATTATTGCGTACACATGCGGCGACAGCAAATCAGTCCACATCGCAGATGTTATTGATTTTGCAGCGTTCACACACGGCACATCGAAGGAGCGGTCGCTCTTCCAAAGGGATTAATTTCCCGTGAAATTTTACTAACCATTGCCGAAACTGGTGCTAATACTCGTGTGGTCGACCGAGTGTTGTAACGATCGCATTAGGATTAAAAGATTATCAAAATGAACCGTTTTACGATATCGATGTACAAGGTAACTTTTATAATTTCATACGGCTGATTTCAAATAGTATAGCTAGTCACTATTGATGCGCTATCACTATTATTTATTTTTTATTAAAGAAATCCAACGATAACGATAACACATCGCAACCAACTAACGCTGTTCATCGAATCTAAATTTCTTCGCTCTAGATCGTGATACAATAGATTAAAAAATCAAGCTGATCGACTCGTCCTGAAACGTAAAATTTTTAATATCCAGCTGTGCGAAAGATGGAAGATCGATCAACCTTTCTCGGAAACGTTTCTTTGGCAGACTATCGGAAATGCTACGTACGAAGTACATACATACGTATGCGACCGTGTCTCATAATCGGCGAGTCTCGTAACGTAATTTCTCAGGAAGTTTTAGGATGTTTTCTACGTAACGAACGTATTATTAAATTGCATTAAATATCGCATATTTCTATAGAAGGTGTACGAATACGTTTGGCAGTCTGTGCATATTTGTAGAACGCCTTTTGCTCGAGTATACTTGGTTCGCATGACAGAGTATACCGACAAAGTTTGGCTATTAAACTCTGCGCATAAATCCTGCATACGTATTATACGAGCATAAACCGCTCGTCTCCCAAGTTCGTGTAAAAGGAGTTGTACCATAAAAAAAAACTTTGAGCTAGGTTAGTACCGCTGTCCTCTCTCTTAGATCAGCTTCCGTGTTATCAACGTTTACCACTTTGTAAAACCATCGTGCTACGTAAAAAATTTCATCTTCTGTTACCAGTTTTCAGCAGAAGGAAACAAACTCCCTGCAAAGGGGGATAGGGAACGAGGACCGAAGGATCGGAGGGAGTAAAACCGCGCGAGTCGATACGTAATTCGATAACTCTCGGCTTCGAATTTTATCACGATCTCGTGTTCCATTCTAGTTCCATTCTACTTCTATTCCCCTGTGTCAGTCTACTTGGTTCGAGTAGCTAATAACGCGCGCCAGAGTAGCTGTATTTACACGAGATTTTTCGATAGCTTCGGTTTTCGTGCTTCCGTCGTCAGCCTGTTCGATTCTCGCGGCTGGTGGTTGACAGAACGGATAATCGTCTGTTTCGCCCCGTTCCAGTTCAAGGTCCCTTCGCGAGAACCAGTATCATCGAGGACGTGGTTTAACCACGTGGCCAACTGTTACGTTCGCGCAATCTCATATTTCCACGAATATCATATAAAGAAATTTTTCGTTTCACCTTCTAAACACGAAGATAGGAAAGAATTTCCTACACCGAGAGATGTACATCTACTCCGTAGCGTGGCATTTACGACAGCGAGTATAAAAGTAGCATGTCCGCACAAGCGAAACACTCGACAAGCGGAAGAAAATATTGCCACGGTGGTACATCCAAACGGAAACAAGTAGAAGGTGAATTCTCGAACGGAAGAACGTCCCTTTATCCATTCGCTTTATGGTTGCTTCCATTGCAAATCTTACTTTCATACGGGGGACCATGGGAACGCTATGTTCGCGTTAAGGAAACTACGTAGACGATGTAAGAGGACGCGAACGATCTCGGAGAAGCGGCAAAGACGTTTTCTTACAAGAAAGTATAGTATATTCGGTTTCGAATCGGCAATGTCTCTCTTTCCCTCGTCTTTTTTGTTCTTGTAAATATCGCCAGGTAGAAAACAGCCAGAGAGCAATGTAATTTCGTGAAATCGAAAGAGAAAAGAGAACGTCTTCGATCGACGGACTCGTCTCAACGATAAACACACAAAGTATCTACGTACTCGCTTGCATACTCACTCTCGATGTATACGCGTTGATGTTGACCCGTTAAAATGATCTATATTTAAGATCATCGATAGAAACAGCTTTTCTGTACAATAATTTGTATATATAGGAAAGCGGGGCAAGATTAAACGTCGATACAATCGGCTGAAATTAGCCCGAATGCAACAGAATGCGTTTCAATTCGCTCGAGATCTCTGGTAAGGGAAATTAGAGCGGCGATGCGAAAGATAAGGGAATGGGACGCGATTGTTCGCAGTTGCTCGACCAATTCCGAAGAAAACGAAGCGCCAAGTCAGTTTCCCATTCCCGTAACGAAGTGCTTTCCGCGCATTTGGTTGGAAACGCGGAAACCCCCGCCGGTTTCAAAGTTAAACGCGCCCGAGATCCTAGGAAAGGAGCAAAACGGTCGAAAGGAGACGCGGCAACGTCAGGCTCGATAAATCGTCGGTTAATCGCCAGTTTGTCGATGTCTTCGCGGTGTATCGGGCCTTGAAGCTTCTTCCAACGATTTATGGTCGCGTTCTGAGAGCTTTAACGAGGAGAAATTGAAAGATCTCCGCCGGATGGCGGACCAACGCTCGTTCCGGTCGCTTATCGCGACGCTGAAACGACTGCCGACAACTGATTGCGAAACAAATTGCCAGGAACGAAGTCGCGATTTACGAGAAACGGTGAGATTATTCCACGCTGCTTGCTAAACTCGTCGCGCGTTTCTTCTTTTTCTCTTTCTCTTCTCTTCCATTGCCCCTCTTTTTCCAGCGTAAATAGAGTTCGGGCGCGGAGAAAAATGGCCTTCGACGTTGAAATAGCGCTAGTGAATGAAATGGCGAAGCGCAGCGAGACTTCTCGTTGATTCGAGCCAAGTTAACGACGATAAAACGAGACGGAAACGAAGATAAGGAGGTTCTTTGGAAAAAGCGCAGTCTACGATTTCTCATCGTTCTTCCGCATTTTCAGCCGCCTGATCTTTCCTACTTGTATCTAAACGGTGTATGGCTATCTTAACGTTATCTACGAATAAGATTCGTAAAATATCGGATACATTAACTTCTATATTTAGTAAATATATATTTAACTTTTGAAGAGAATCAACGATATTCTCTATCGCAGCTAAACAATCGTTTAATTTACAAGCTATCTCGAAACAGTCGTAAACGATCAAGTTATAACATACGAACAGAAATGAAATTAGTTTAGAACGAGGAAACGTTATTGCACGCACGTGCAAGATGGCAGAATTTCTTCTTTAATCTTCGCTTTAATCGCGATGTTTTCGAGAAACGTTAGTTACCCGAGTTAAAATTTCCCTCGAAACGAATAAAGCAGATAGATCGTTATAAAGCGATATGGCGGAAAAATTGTTTCTTGTAAAACTGGCCGATCGTTTCAATACTACGCGTAACATTTCGATGGCATCATCGTACGATTATGAATTACACAAGTAACTTCTAATGATTGAAACGTGACGGTAGAAGCCTACAGATATTAAAATAGCAGACAAAGTTACGTAATTATTACGATATGCGACACAAAGTAGTTTAATTAAATCAAGTGCGCGGCAACGTTTCGTTCGTACGAAAGCAGACGAGAAAGATAATATCTTCCGTAATATCGATATTTCGTTGAAACGAATGCCTGTCACACAGCTTGGTCGTAATTATTTAACGGAAGAATTGCAAACAACAAACGTCTAAAACGAGAAAAACTATGTAACGTGGTATTGAAATAACTAGTATTTTCATAGATTAATTAATAATTTGTTAAATTATCACTAGCGTCGTGACCATTAATGCTTCGCACGTGTTCCAGAAGTAGAACGGTCGAACGTTATTTCGTTCAATTTTCCAATCGATTCGGATTTTCAGATTCTAGAGCGAAACGAACACACCGATAGAATGCGAGTGTTGTAAATCGATCGATAGATATTCAGGTCTTTTATGCAGGTCGGTTATACATATATCGCCTACGAAATTGGAAATATCGATCTCTAGCAGATATATCGGAAGATACGTCGATACGAAGTGAGCGATTCAAAATCGCGAGAACTCTCAAGAGGATCTAATAAACAAGGCGTCTCGAACAGCAACTATATAGGGTAGAACTGATTCCGTTTCAATCGTCACGCGAGTCCGATACACGTTTAGAACAAAAATAACGCAGACGCATGCCAGAGAGAAGCCGTACACGGAACACGGAAGTACAGTGTCATTGTGTCAGTTCAGACACGAAGCTTAACGAAGCTTAACGAAGCTTAACGAAGCTTAACGAAGCTCAACGAAGCTTAACATTCGCAAAGATTTTCACGAAACCCTAGAAAATATGTTCTTACGTTCTATGCCATTTCCAATCTATCAAACCTTTTTCTACATCTTTTACGAATACGAGCAAAGAAATCAAATTTAAGCAACTTCGGTATTCGAATCGTTATTCTTCGGTATTCTTATCGTTAGCTATAAAACAGGAGCGTCTGACCCGATATTAACGTCTTTCACTAACCGCCAAATCGATTCCCTTGTCTAAAACAAAAGTTCCGTAGGATCTCGATTTTTCCAACACATTTTATCCGAACGTTCGAATATCCCGGCATCTCGTATTTCAACGTACGACTATCCGAATAGTATCCGCGGCCAGTACACGAACAGAAATATTCTCAACTAAACATGTACAATACACATATACTGTCTGTATATTTGGCAATTCACGATTCTTCGTTAGACAAGTAAGCGTCGAAGAAATTATCGAGAGAATCGAGAGGGAAATTTAATAGTAGCGAAAACAGCGACGAGTCGCGAATCGGAAGCATCGGTAATAGCAGGTAAGTAACAGAAACAACCGATAAACGCTACGCCGTACACGGAGGACAAAGAGAACTGCTAATTTCGTACTTTGTCACTTCGATAAGATAATTAGTCGACACTGTCCTTACTTGAAACTCGTTTCGTACGAAAAAAGGGGAAAACAAGAAGAAAGAAAAGGAAGAAACTCGCATAGAAACGATTTTCCCGATCGATAAATGCTCGACTCGGTTTCCAGGACGTCTTTTCGCCAAACGATGCAACAGTTTGCATTTGATTTGCACAATGGCGGTAGGATTCGGTTGGCGATTCGCCAAAAATTCGAACGACGATCCGAGTCCGTGTGTTGGAGAACGAAGATAGCGAGGATGGCGAGCCAGGGCATAGTTTGCACGGTGAAATTTGCACGCTCTCAACGTAGATTGGTCGGTTCGACATCGGCAAATACCGATCTGTTTGTTGCGCGTTCGTTTCGTTCACAGTTCATCAGGACTCGTATATCTCGTTTGCCGAAAATATTTCTTTTGGTTGTTTCTTTTGGCTGTTTAATACGCTACAACTGCGACTTTCCATTCCATTTAATCTATCTTTGTGACTTTCGGTGTTACATTTTGCGAAATATTATACATGGACAGCCGAGTAATATCGATAAATATCGTTCGTAATTGTGCGATTTAGCGATCGAAACGGAAAAAACGCCAATTAACCATTTTTGTCCCGACACAATTACACGTCATGCTACCACGACGATAAACGCCAACTATTTGTAAAAAAAACGTCTCCTTAGGCGTCCGTTGTCTTTGAAGATTTTTACGTTGGAAACTTATCGAAATAAAGAAATTGCTATTGGTATCGGTAGCATTAATCTTTGAAACAACAGGATTTAATCGATAGCCGGATAACACAATTTTTCAGAAATGCCGCAATACAGATATAGACGACATATAGAGCGACATAAGCTGGTGATAGAGGAATTTACTTTAGTACGATAATACGAGGAGATTCGTCGAAGCTGCGAATACGTGTAGCGCGTAAGTTTCGAATTTCAAATTTCGCTGTGTCAATGCGTGTTCTGTATAGATATGTAAAAATAATTTTCGATCAAAAGGTTCTTTACGATTTCGAGTCGAAGTAAATTTGAGAATGTACAAATGTCGTTATCTATTTGTTTAATTGCCGTCTATAAACTCTGCAGTTTCAACGAACTTTAAATAGTATTCTCGGGAAAGAAATTTTCGAATTGCAAGAGTTTTCATACTAGATTGCAGAGAATGCTCCAGTGCGAAAGTAAAGAGTATTCGAAAGAAACGCGAAACGATCGAGTTCTAAACATTTTTCAATACCGAACGTTATACGTTTGTACAGCGTGTACAGCGTGTGTTCGAGCATCATGGAATTTATTCATCGCTAGTTTTTGCCTTCTAATCGAACAAATGGTCGATTCGCTTCGCGTTTCCAATCTCTGATCCCCGCTTTTCTCTTGCTTTTCCCCCTTTTCATCAAACAGGATACGCGCGAACGATCGACAAAAGCGAATTAGATAGAACCAGTCGGATAACATCGGGGTACTTTCGTTCTACCCTTATCGATCATCGACCGTAAGAAGAAAAACGCGTTTCGGTTGTTCAACGATTGAAAAGCCTGTAGAAATAGTAGAGAGTAGAAGAGCGTCGGGCAACCGTAAACTTGCGAAAATGCCGGTCACTTAACTATTTATTTCGAGTCGTAAAGGGGAAAGCAGATCCGAGTAGACGTGCTTCGAGAGGTAATTGCTCGGCCAAAGTAAAATATCGAGACGCGCAGGATGGTGAAATACGACGGAATCGTATTGCGTTTAATATCTAAAAAATACCGCTATAAAGTGACCAATTAATAAGAACAAATTGCTGGCCTACGAATAATAGGAATAACGCAGAGGGAGGAAAAACGCAACTACTTGCCTCGAAGCGATTCGATCCCGTTACAACTTTAAAACGTTCACGACAGCGTAGTTTCGCGATTATGCCCGTTAACGAAATTAATAACGGCCATGATCCGGATATTGCGGAAATTTTCCGCAAGAATTCACCCTCGCCCCGCTCGATTAATCCGTCCGACACGTTGTCAGGTGAAAGGTAATTGCTTATCTAGTATACCTGGCTTTCACATGCTTCGATCGTCTCTCCCTCTTCCATATTTGTTTATCGATTAAAGCTTAACGCGTCGTTACAGCACGCTCTCCATTAGCTATACTTTCGTGTCATGCGATTGCACATAATGGAGCGTTTACATAGCGGAGGAAGCGGCCACGGTCAGACCTTTGGCAAGGTTTACCACGCTATCGTGCTCCATTCTATCAATTATGCGAAAATTTACAACCTTCGGGGGAACAAAGTTTCGCGTTCGTTAAAACTCTAAGATTGAAAAATGCTCCACCACCGACGTTTAGTGAAATATCGCTGGTCCGCTACGAAACGAGCCTTTACCGAGTTCCTCCTTCCTCTCCAGTCTTTCGCTTTCACTTTCTTCCAATGCAGTTTTTACAGCTTTTACTCGGACGGCAAGTTGCAGGTGCATAGAAATCTGGAGAAGCGACTTTTAGAGAGAGAGAGAAATGCGATATCTTAGATTTCTAGGATATCAAGAGTACGTGGAATTTATTCCTTATTGTGTATATATACATATATACAATTTGCGTTTTTACTCATCGGCAAGCAATTAGTCGTTCCGAATGAACGTTAATTATTAACTCGAGAATTTCGCTACGGCCCGGTCGTAACCGCGTTTCCTCCGGCATATTTTCGGGACAATTTTGTTGTCGCGCCCCAGTTCCCCATTTCCGCTCGTGTAAATGTAATTACGCGATGCGGAGGATGTGCAAACAGGAAAAGCTGATGTGCTTCCTACCCTAGCTGTGGAATTCCCGTAAGCGGTTATTACCTTTTAGACTGGCGATATTTATTTCTGAGCAACGTGGTTGGCGGTGAGCGCCGATTCATTGACCAGAACCAAATCACACGCCAGACGTTTTGACAATTAAGATAACGATTCATCGACAAATTATTTTCTATATTACTTTACCTATGGTGCTTACGCGGCGAATCTAAATTCGTGAAATCAAAGTAATCGAATACAAGCGAAGCCGATAAGACTCTGCGACCGAAAATCAAACTCTAAGATGGAAATCGGCAGTGACGAGATCACTCCGCAACTTTCATTTTCGAGAAAGTCGAGGTTGAAAACTCGCACGAGAATGTCTTTGACTAATCTTGGTCGTAGAGAAGTTTCTTGCCGATTAAAACGAAATATTTCTCTGTCCGACTATCGACAGTGCGACCAAAGACCGAAAGATCTGTAGCGGCACGCGAGCAGGATAAATTCAAATCTTATTGTTGTTTTGTTTCGGAGTATCATGACCGTTAGGTCACAGGTATTGCAAGGAGTAACGAACTCCGAGCAAAACAATGTCGCCGCTACTTTCAACCGTCAAACGCAGTCGAGTTCAAACTTTCCGACTGTCCCCCGACCAGTATAAATAAACAAACGAATTGACGAGCGAGAGAGTTCAGCGATCGCAGCCTAAGCATATCGACGTATCATAGTGTACACGGAGTTTCTTGACACGCGCGTATTTATTTCGATAAATTATTATACCAGGATTTGCGCTTTGTATCAAAGCTTATCTGTAATAAAGCGCTCACGACTTCTAGACTGTAACAGTGATATTCGAACTGATCCATCCTCTACAGATCGTGCGGACTGACGTTTAGATCAGCCTCTATATAAATTTGAAGATGCGAATGTGCATAGAATGTACGCAATAATAAATAGGTCTCGATCCAGATTTTCCTTTAGAAAAGTGTGAATAATTTCGCGAATCTAGCAGGCAATAACTTACTACGACGTTCTTCTAAAATGGGATATAGCAAAGGGATATAGCAATAGCATCTCGTCGGGAAGTGATTTAAAGAAAACCGTGTTTCTCCCTCGTTCGAATACTTGGGATAAACGAACCGAGAAAGCGCAATTCGTGCGAAATCGTGAGACGAATTCAAGCTTCTAGAACGCACTCGTCACTTACATATCCACAGCTTGCTCTCTGTATAAGGATTCGATCCTCTTACAAGGTTTCTACGCCATCGACCATCTGCCGTTTTAGAAACCGCGATTCAAGTGGATCAAAGAATTAACAACGGAGAGAAGACATCGTCGCTGTCGTCCGATCCACGATATTAATCGTACAATCTCGACGAACGAAAGTTCAAATCGCTTCGGAAGGATTTTCTTCTCACCCTCGTTCGTCATTGCGTTTCGTTAAAATGGCAATTCTCGATCAGGCGATCGACGATGGAGCGAACCTACAACTTTGAATTTAGAATTTATCCGATTCCTCTTTTACGTTTATAGATCTAGAATAATTATCGAGAGGACAAAATTTCTAATCCTCGTACGCTTCGTGTTACGTATACGCGGCATTGTATTTTGATAAATTTTTTAAAAATTATAACTACATATGTGTTCGAGTTTCGAATTTAGAATATATCGCGTAGCCTTTGTACCCTTATAAAAATTCTTCCAGCGGAAGAACGTTTTTTATCCTGTTAAAATCAAAATAGCGCATTAGCAGCTCGATGATCGATCTCGTTTCAAGACTATCGGTCGACGGAAACTTGTCACGCAATTGCCCGGTTGACACGTCTCCATTAATCGTTGAAGTTTCGCATGTGGCCGAAGATTACCAGCGCAGACACTAAAACCAACCTTTCCTTGCATCACAGTGATGCACGAACTTTTGAATAAACATTCACCCGCATTTCCGAAATTGCTTCTTCGCTTCCCACGAGATTCCTCGAAAATACACATACGGGTTTCCCTCCGAAAATCGATTTTATACCACGAATTTGTTACTTGCTCGAAGAACGATTTTTTCGTACTTTATATTTTTCCTTACTCACGCGTATATTTGCTGTTTATTATTTTTATATTTCGCTGCTTTTAACGTTAAATTTGTTAAGTAATATCCTAAGGCTTTATGTATTGCACAGGTATTACGTAGTACACTTTTACTTCTGTTAAAAGGTCGCAGATAGGTCTTCGGTTTAGATCGTGAGTTAGCTTTAGTTAGCTTTAGTTAGCTTTAGTTAGCTTTAGTTAGCTTTAGTTAGCTTTAGTTAGCTTCAGTTAGCTTTAGTTAGTGAAAAAGATATGCAGCGATCGAATTCATTTCGATATATCGTCTCTCGATAGTCGTTACGTCAATGCCCAGATTATTATGCAATTTTGAATTTTGAATTCGATGCCATCTCGTATTGACAGGACGAGAACTATGATATAGTGGGAATCGTGGTTTTGATAGATCATTCGATATCGACGATTGAATTGAAATGAACTTTTTCTTGCAATAACGAACGATCGCCGTGCATAAATGATTTCGTACTTAGCCTTAGCAACAGCAAATTTCGTTCGCGTTTTATCCATTTCCTGCCTTTCCTATTGATCTGTTACAAGATATTGGAATTCATTTTTGTAGTTGCTATTAATTTACATCTATTTATTTATTCAATTCGTACGGTGGCGATTTATTCGCTCGTTACATCGCTATGAATTACCTCGTTTACTTCGATTCCGTGCATTTTTGTATCTTTAAATTTCTAATAAATCCATGTACGTGCACACATCTGCAGCTTGTTAACGATACATTTCGAACGTACAACGTACGCGACATGTCGATATTTAGTAAACGATGTTGAACGAAAAAAATCAAAAGTTCAAAAAAGTTTTAAACAGTTACGGTTATTCTCGTATAATAATTAATAATAATAATGTTAATAATTTCATCGTCGTAAGAAACGATCAATTTTCATATAAAGACGATAATTAATAGGTTAGTGGAGAGAGGCGAACGTGGACGGACAGATATCCTCTTTCGTGATACACGAGTCCTGATTCCAGCGAAAATTATCAACATAATCGTTATCAAGCTGCTCGAGTTTCAGTAACGCGTACTCGTTATTACTTTGACGAGTAACATCGCCAGCGAAGATTAACGTTACCCTCGAACGAGTCTACCTTCGCCTTTCACGGTCTGCGAACCTGGCGCGCCTCGTAATCGACATCGTGTCTCTCGGCAAACCGAACCACTCGTTCTCACCTTCGAAAAGAACAAGCCGTTCTATTTATTTTGTCGCTATAAACAATCACGATCATCGTGCAATCTCTTGTCGATTTTCATCGTTCGCAGTCAATGTCGCGTATATCGCGTGCATCTGTCTTATGCCGGAAACTTGACTCCTAATATAGGTGATAACTTAAACCGAACAGAGTTTTGCGGTATAAAGTTCAAATGTCGGCGAACGAGAATCTATTCGTTTCGCTAAATTTTTGCTAATATTTTCATCTCGTTTCAAATTTTCTTCGATTAAATGATATTTTCTTGTCTGATTATTGTCTGTGTCTGATTATTTCGAGGTAAAAGTTAAGCATCGAATATAAAACGAGATTCCATGAAAAATAATTTCATGTCGTTGAAAAATGTACGTCGGTTCATCGATATCGATCAAATCTGTTAACGGCACAATTTTTTGCTACTTCCTTAAAAAATGTGCAATGTGGGTTAACGACGAGCGTGATATAGCACGACGAAAATATCAGCAAGTAAATACATTCATGTATTCAACACGCTCTTCTTTCGTTCCACCATTCCTTTCTCCTGCCGTTCTTATCTATCGATACGACGTGACATTTTTCCTGGCCCTTTCCGTCATCCGATAATTAGACCCGTTTTATTTCTCTTATTCCTTTCCTATATACATATACGCTATACCAATATCATTATTGTTCGTTTAAGAGCAATCGCTTGATTTTCGAATTATACGACTTGTTACGTTTGTCTATCGTTACAACTTTGCTTCGATAGATAAGTAAAGAGTCTAAATATTTTCCCCACGATTTGACAGCCTCTAAGTGGTATAAATAATTTAAGAATGAAAAATGGATATAACGACGTTTAAAGCGATTACGCGTATGTCGGAATCATCGAAACGAAACTTTCAGGACATCTCCTCGCCTCATCTTCCATCGTTATCGGTAAAATAGTAGCAAATATAAAATTAAACGACGATATAGTTTAAAAAATAAATTTTTTTAAATTTGCTAGTACGCTTACGTTAACGACGTTTTATACGTACGTTCTTTGCAAAAAAGTAAAATTATATACAAATTCTTATTCCCTCGGAAGGATTTCTCTCGGCGAAAAACCCGATTCTTGTCTTTTAAGCAGAAATGAAATTTTTTCCCTATAAGATAAACGTTATTCTTCGGAAGAATCGTGACTTTAAAAAAAGTTTAACACGGTTTCTCATTTCCATATCGCATTACGAAATCGAGTGTAATAAAGGCGAGTCAGTATATTTACACTTCGAAATGTATTCCACGCTACGATCTTTTAGGTCTTTTCCACTTGGCAATTCGTAAATCAAGGAAGCAGAAATACTGCATTATCTTTCGGGACACAGTCTACGATGACTTGATTATGCAAATCCCAGGCCGCGTTCCTACTTCCAATCTAACACAGCTATTATTCCGTTTTACTTTACTTGCTTTATCGGATACTGCTTCGATGCGATCGTTCCACTAGGCACCATCTTCGCTCCTGTAATCTACCTGAATGGAATGGCCTGACCAAGCGCTATCCATATCTACTTATTGGTCCCACGAGTCGGAATATCGTTTCAAACACTGGCTCGTGTCGCCGGTGCTTCTTCCGTATTCCACAGTTTCACTGACATTTAGTCGATCGTTCAATGCTATTCGATACGTTTTATATGCTGTAAGAGTTTGAAATTATCGTACGTGTCATAGAAGTAAACGATTTAAAAGAGTTCTATCGTCTATCGAAGTAAAAATATTTATAATCGACATACATAGCATCGATCTGAAATATCGCGAAAATACCTGCGATAATATAGTATCTTTGTAATGAAATTTCTAAAAGAAACAAAAGACTTTGCGAGATGATTCGACCTTCTTTCGATGGAAGTAAATCTACAACGTGTCGCGTCATAAAATAATAGAAAGTCATCGAGTCTATAAAGGTGTCAGCTCGGCTGCTATCCTTCCGTAAATTGTTGTGCGAATCGATCGTATCCATCGGTCAGAAAGTTTAGCGAATCGGCGTGAACGAAGCACGCGAAAATAGTCGATAGTGGGTTAAATATATCGGGTAACTGTGGTGTCCTTGTTATCAACGGCGTTACACGCGAGCAATTGCGCTCTCGATGATGGCAACGATCGCGCCCGAGCCGTCGATTCGCGATATCGCTGCAACGCTCGAAACGTGTTCGCGCACCACTTTTAAAACGATTTTTGCATATTTCTTCCATCTACTTGCGTCTATCTATTTCGCGTAAAAGCGTATAACAATTTTTTATGCCAAGTTTCTTCTCGCGAATCGGTTCTTCTCTCGAACGAGATCGAGATACGCCAACACCACGCCACACCGTATCTTCGCTCTTCGAGATTTCAAAGAATCACGTTCGAACGAACGATTCGACCAAAAGTTTTCCCACTCGGCGAACGAAACAGCTTGAAACTCTGAAAGCGATAGACTCGCGAATTGTGGATTCACCGTCCTTTGGTCGTTCGAGCTCCGCCACCGTTTCCGTTTTCCAGTCTCACGACCTCGATGACACTTCAACGAGCAACTTCCACCGGCGCTACTGAGAATATTTACCTTGCGAAGGAATCGCTTCGGTAACCAAGGAAGGCCGCTGTGTGGGATTCGCTGGCAAATCGAATAACGAGGAATTGTTTGATCCGTTACTCGTTCCAACGATATTCCGTCGACGTACCTTCAGGTTCTTGCGACGCTCGCGAGAGACGCGTCTTGTCGTTCTTCTAATTTTCACGAAACTCCGCGTACGGTCGAGAGAACTTGATCACGTCCAAGGTAATAAACGTTTCAATGTCAACCGAAAATTGAACCAACGTCCGATCGTCGATTTTCTGACGCAAAGTCGATACGAGAATTAGCAAACTGTCTTCTAAATGACGATACGACTATAAACAGCGGAAAACTTGTACGCTTTTTCGCCCTACGTTCCACATTCTAGGGACAAACATATTTAAATATTTCAATGAAATTTCAATTCAGCGAGGATTCTAAAACTTTTTTTAGAAGATTGGAAGATCAGTATGTTGAAACGTCGAAATTCGCTCGTTTGCTAGAAAACTTTCGCACCGGATTCGTATCTCATTCTATTATACCCGCTAATAGCGATGGCACAAATGACACAAATTACGTTTTCTCCGTGCCGGTTAAGCGATAAAAGAAATAACATTCTCTTTGCCATTCTTCGTCTTTGTAGAAAACGATGGAAACGGTCAGCGAGTTTCAAGGATCGGAGGCTGCGAAAACGATTGGACGCGAAGAACTCTAGGCAGAGAGAGAGAGAGAGAGAGAGACGCGAGCTTTTTCGCGCACGAGAATAACGAGCGGCATCGATATGTAGGTTAATTAAAAGTCGCTATTGCGAGACCCGACTCGGTAAACAGAGGTCGTCGCCGAACAAAGCACGATGCTTGTCAAATAGTTTCCAAGGAGTACCTTAATTTCTCTCCTCTCTCTCTCTCTCTCTCTCTAATGCTCGCTTTATCAGCCCTTGTATCGACATTGTTGTCGTTGTTTAGCTCGTTGCCTTCGACCGGTTGTTATCGTAACACCTAACTGTGAGATATTCGGACGAAAATTGGGCAACGCCTGTTGGTACGAATAGCGTGTACGCGTTGCGAGTGGATAAACGTGTTGGAACAAAATGAACGTAATGTGGTGGATGTTCCGTTTGATTCGAATTTTTTTATTCGGAATAAACAAAAAAAAAAAAAGAAACAATTTCATCAATTTAATCAAATAATGTCGCATTCGAATCAACAAAGTCGTTTAAATAAAACAGCTAGACAGCGAATTTTTATGCAATTAGATAATAGAAAATTTGAAAGTGTAAAAAATGCGTAAAATGCAGGTAATACGCAAAACACTGCATGTAATATATGTAAAACATGTAAAATACGAGAAATATAGTACTCGTCGTCCTGTTTAAGCATCTTCGTAAAAATATGAATTTCCGTAAATATTCGCAGTTTACTTAGGAGCTTAGTTACTACCTTAAACTTTCGAAACGTCCTCGGCCGGATATTTTGCGAACAAGCTCGACGATATTGCTTAGAAATTCCTGGCAAAATCAATGCGATCCTTCGACGAGTTAATGGAAAGCCGTTTAATCCTCCGTTCGGTACCAGCATCTTGCACGATTCATCGGGCTCGATACTATTTCCCCGGAGCATCGACGAGCAAATAACGAATTTTTAGATAAGCACAGTTCCGCTGGTATCGAACTGATGGAGCGTGTGCTGTGTGCACGCGACCAAACCCTCTTAACAACGTCGACGGAAGGGGTAGGGGGGATTTAATCCGTAATAAAAATGCAATTCGATTTCTTTCTCGATAGCTGGACTAAAACGATAACGAACACCGGGGAAGATCCGAGCGTTTCCACCTCGATCGTAATATTTTTGTCCGGTACGGTGACCGACGATTCACGATCCCCGTGATGAAACAGGAAAACGCTTTCAGCTTGAGCCAATCGGAGGATACGAACCGTGCATACGTTTCGACGCCTTCTTACACAAAAGAATTCATCGCAAAGCGGTTGCTCGATCGGACTGTTTCTTTCTTTTTGGCTCGTATTAGATTACCTATCGAAAAATCGAATACCTTTTTTTTAACGGTGTCGGCTATGTTTATGGAGGATGGATACAACAGGGCAGAGGTTAGATTCGATGCGAATAACGTAACGGAGATTCGTATTTCGGAATCTTATTACGTATTAGTTTGGGGCGCGAAGGATCCAAGTTGAATATTTTCAAATTCCTATGAGATGCGTATACGATAAGGGATAAGGGTTCACGCAGAACGAGTATAACGGAACGGGCGTTCGAATCAGTCTGCGAATAGCGTAGAAAATTTATGTTTTAGAACGTAAGAGTGCGTGGGAAAAAGGAAAAGCACAGCGAGAAAGACTCGAGTTGAATATTCTTCGATTTTTATGAGAGAGAGGCGCGTGTAACAACAAGCGGATAACGGCTGGTATCTTTGTATCGCGGATTTGCAAGTCACCATAACTTATTACCATAAAAGAGCTGAATTTATTTTTTATCCGATCAGAAACGTATGCCTGTGACGACGTAGTGTTTCTCTGTTACGCTATAGTACGTCAAACTTATATTACATGTATCAAGTTTCTTCCACGAGCGAAAGAAAGTGTTTCATAGAGAATGAAGGATAAAGTCGCATATATAAACATTTCGTTCGTCTTAGAATCTTACGAATGAAAAAATAGACGCGACAGGGATCCTATCGAGTACATATATGGTAGTCGAACAGTTCTGCACGATTTCAAACGGATCCTACCGTTAATGTACACGCATAATAACTAACACGATAAGAAAAGAAACCGCAGTGGGAAAAGATTCAAACTTAAAAACCTGTTTACGTATACGCGACTGAGAGATCGTATGGAATATTCGTTTTAACGACATTGTAACATTTCCTAGAGCTTCGATCGTGAATATTCGACTAAAAGAAAGCGGAAAGTAAATGAAAAGTTGGAAAGCCTTGTCAAAAAGGATGCTTTTATTACCCCGTTACTTCAGGATACTAATCAGAAGCAGGAAAACCCGGTATTCAACGCAATTACCCTAGTGGGCTATATTCTTAAGCTGACCGAATGTCGGGGCAGCTCTCTTACTCTCAACTTTGGCTATCCAATTGTGGCCTCGATCTAAAGGATTATTACTTACTTCGTTGCTCTCGTTTCTCTGTCTTTTCCACTGCCTTCGCTGCCTCCATTGCCTCCGATGATCGTCCTAGTTTGCAAAGACGTATGCAGCAGACACTCGCAGATCGAATAAATTGCGTTTCCGTAACGCTTGAGTATCGATGGATCGGCCGCTGGCTGTATCTTCCCAGTCCATTGGGAATCCGTTGCGACATCGATCAACTCGGAGATATTTGCAAATTGTTTCTTTCAAGCGTATATCTTTCGTAAGCGTAATTAAAAGTGTTTAAACGAACTTTATACCGACCAATTTCCCTCGTATAAGAGAATTTCTTCGGAAAATAAGAATGTCGTTGGATCGGAGAAAATATAGAGCGACGGTACATTTCTACCAGTATAATTGACACGTCGTGCAAGCCCTACTCGTTGCTAGGGATAGGACAATTATTTCGAATTTACGAGTTTGTTTCTTCGAACGGCAGGTGCTTTGCTCGGAACATTGTGCAGGGAAACGAGGCAATAGGATAGGTCGTAGGATATGTTGCGTAGAGAGCAAGTCTCTGGCAGATTTCTGTTGGATTTTTTATGTTTCTACCTACGGTTGCCCATCGTCTGAAAGCATCTGCGATGGGCAAGGGATTCCGTGCAGCATTCGCGCGGTAAATCTATCTATAAACTTGGTACATCGTAAAATACAGACATCATAAAATCTTAAACCGTTAACGCATTTTTAGAAGATTTATGGATATCGCATTTCAAGCGTGACACATTGGAAATTTTAATTCTACTGTTTGCACCTTGAATATTTTGAATTGGTTTATTGTAATCATAGATTAGAGTGGCTCGCAGGGACGATAGCGACAAAAATTGATTCGAAACGAAGGAAAAACATCCGAAAATTAGGTCCTTTGCGAATCAGGCAAAAAGCTTGGGTCTATCTTCGAAGCTTCGAAACTCCCAACTTCTCGATCACAGCATCTAGCTTTCGTTTGAAACATTGGAAAAGTCAATCTTTTCTTATCAAAATTTCGAATCGACGCAGCTCCATGCTGCGATATAAAGTATAATCAGTCGGACTTTACGAGAGCTACCAAAGCCCTGCGGATCTTTCGTAGCCGAGGTGCTAATTGAGTTTGAAAGTACCAACCGTTCGAAAGCTTCCAGGCAACGTGCTCAACCGACTTGGAAACTTTTCCCTCTTGGCTATCGATCGACCCTGCTTCGAAAATTCATCGAAGCTTACGCGTAGAACGCTAATCAAACTGCCCTTAAAAATGTCGAGTGTACCCGGGAACTTGGGCAGTTGGTTTAACTTTGGAAAGTTAGTAGTTATATGGCACCCTTGGGCTTTCTGGTAATCGGTAGACCACGGATATCGATCGCGAATTTTTTATCTTATTTAAATCTAGTTAAAATATTTCCACCAGATTCTTTTGCAAGCAACAAGGATACTACCATATAACCTGAGATTGCTCAGATTCGTTTCGTGGAAACAAGCCGTACACGTATATTTCGAAGGAAATATTCCTGTATTTCATTGCTTCGGAACAAGGTTAAGACTGCGATGGTGGCACGTAAAGTATGAGAAAAAGTTTGCTCAAAGAATTCAACGTTTCTGCTCGACCTGTTAATTAATTTCGATTAACGCAGAGAAGTAGCAAGTCGTAGCGATTCGTAACGTTGATGGAATTAGTTTGAAAAGTTTCGCCGGTAATTTAACGAGTTTTACCGTAGCGAGCATCAAAAATTCACCAGGTAACTTGTTTGACTTGAAAAGTTCAAGAGTGCTTCTCTCGAGGCAAACGATTCTTTCCTCTTTTTCCTCTTGGCTTTCCTGATACAAGGCACTGCTGTCGTTTTTATTTTCGTCCTCCACGAACATCGATCGGCATCCGTTTCTTTCCTGAAAAACCTGAAAAAAAAAATCCTGAAAAACCAGCGACATTGCCATTACATTGCCGATATAGTAACCACATTATCATTCTCACAATCTGTCTTAATCTTGTAATGTTATAACCGGAAATCACGAAACTATGTATAATCTTACGATAATCGTACGAAAGAAAACTGCATTTACTACCTAAGTATCGTCGTCGTTCCGAGCAAAATGTTTAAAGGTTGAAAACATCGAAACGTTAAAAATATACATTCCTTGAAATTGTTTCTCCGTTTTCCGGCTTACGTGTTTACGCTTAACTCGGACGTAAGGAAGAAGATGGTCGATGGGTTGATCCGGATCGCGAACCGTCGTTACGTTTCAGCAAGCCGAAAATTCTATCTTCAAGCGATTCTTCGTGTCGTCGGATCTTATTTCTTTCACGAAAGTACGATAATATTCCCGTCGCGTCTAACTCGCAAAGTCTAAACTCGCAAAATAGTTTTCTAGCCTATCGTACGAAAAGACGTTTTGAAGAATTTTTATACCTTTTTTTTTTTTTTTATCAATCCACGATGTGCAAATCTCGCAGTTAGCTACATCGCTCGAATTTAACAACGATTCGCTTTGTTTCACTGTATTTTACTTACGATGGTTACAGACCCGAGAAAACGTCATCCAAAGTAACGCTAAAAACTTACAATTTCGAATAATTTCGTTTCGAAGGTTTGAAATAAAATAGCAAATAATCTTAGACTTTATAAAGTTTTAATTAGTTTATAAAGGTTTAATTAGTCTCGAATAATAAACGTATTATAGGCCTCAAATATGTACTGAAATAATTGCCGGAGAAAGCATTTTCTTGTTTGAATAAACTAACACACATCCTTCTTTATATGGTTCACTTTATTAAATAACGCCCACGCCTGCATGATTATTAATTGGACGATGATTGGTCGGTATTACACGATCCACTCCATGAAATAAAGTTAATTGCTCGTTAGACGGAGAAAAGTCCGATCGAATCGAACAACTGGAAATTCCTCTGGAAAATATATGGGCCGACGGAGGCGTAAAATTCCAAACGTATCGACGTTTATTATACAGAAAGCTAATACCAATGCAAAGAAATTACTCGCAGATTCCAACGACTCTTACTTTCATCGAGATTCTTCGCTTTCAAGCATTCGCTACGACAATTCGTCGTAGCACGAAATTTTCAAAATGTCCCCAAGTAAGAGATAGAGGATAAGAACGATCGCGTTCTATCGATCGGTGAACTGTGTAACTTTCATATAATAATTACGCCGGTACTCGTTTCGCACGATCGAGTTTTCAACGTTTAACTCGAGACAGAGAAGACAGTGGGTTATCGATTTGAAAATGAATATCAGCTGTTCGCTATGATAACGAATAATTGGCGAAGTCAAGGTTGCGCTATATAAAGGACGGATCCGTGCATTTATAGGATAATCGAGAATACTTGAGTAAAAATGCATTGTGCCGGCATAGTGGTCGATATACGCCACTCGAACGGTTTCTCGGATAACGTTGGAAATTCACCGCATTCTGTAAATTTTCGATAGGATCGGCGAACTGGGTAACCGTAAGCTCTCCAGACATTTTATTTATGCATTCAGGCATTAATTCGACTTTGTTCGTTAGAACCAAAGTGGTTATTCCTCTGAACACGCTCGCGCTAGCGTCATTAAAATTAATCTTATCTACTTGTAATAGCGTGTCATATAATTTTCACATATACTTAAACTCGACACTAATTTTCTGCCATTACATTTTCGCATAAATAAATTCACCTATGTCCATCGATACGTCTAAATCAATTACTTCAATTGCATTAAAAAATATTTAAACGTTCTAATGTTTTCACCACGAATAAAATCGAGGAGAAAAGTTTTCAACGAGATCCAAGTACTCGAACGTTTTAAAAAACAGTTTTCTCCAAACTATCTTTACGTTTTCCTGGGCGTTGCGCGTTCTTTTCTAAAAGAATGCTTCGATTTAAAAACCTAGAACCCTAAACAGATAAAAAGGTATCTCGGAATCACGTTGTTTCTATCGTCATTTTATGCCATTCGGCAAACATTCGGCAAACATTCGGCAGAAGTGTTTGCGAATGATTCGATCGCTGCTATATCTATGCGACGCGAGTGCAGGGGGAAAGAATGGACCAGAGATCGATCGGCGCGTAAACATCGAGTAGTAGGAGCCAGTTTATAGTCGGACGGTACGGCCATGATTTGTAAATTAAACGCGAGAATTTTCTATCCTATTTCCGATTTTCCTTCCTATCCTTTCCTTTCCTTCCTTTCGACGATCGTCGAATCGTTTTACGCATAAACGAGAAGAAACTTTCGATATTTTTCATGCAATCACTCGTCATATTATAGATTTGGTTGCCTAATAAAACGTATCTGATCCTGAGCGACGATAAAAGATTCGTCTCGACCTTTTTATCCCAAAATTTAACATAAACGCATAAATACCTAATAAGTGCGATACAGTCTATCGACTATCGACGAAACGATGATACGCACGCTCGAGATTATTACAACTATGTAACCACGCTTGGTTCTCTATAACGCAACGGTATTCTATAAATTGTATAAACGAGCTAAGACTTTTATTTTACCATCTCGATGCACGGCCGACACGACGCAAGAGAAAGCAATTTTTCCATCTTCGTGGAACACTTTGCGTTTTTAACGCAGTAACTCGATTATTTCCGCCACGAGGCGACGCAGGCAGCCCTTATCTACGGCAAAAATGGAGAATAATGCAATTAAGAACGAACCTACTTCCTCTGCCATGCTAAATCCATAAAAATGCAAATATTTACATTTTCATTCTGTCATCAAATGAAATTAATCATAAAATACGAACGAAATAGAGAGAAGAAAGGTTTTTGGCCTATTTTTATCTAAATTATAATGCGCACCGTGTAATACGTATACCGTGTCATCTACCTTGTCGCTTCGAATTGATAACGAACGAAGGAAGAGGAATAATCTAATTGCAGATCTATTAACGTTAAATAACGAACGTTAAATTAACGATTAATAATATCGATTGACCTATTTCACACGAATAACTCGATATAATTACTACCGTCGTTATTACGTTTGATTCGCGATGCTGCGATACTTCAAACAGGATACGATTCACCGGCAAACTAATTACTCCACTGTTTCCTATACCTTGTAAAAAGAAGAAGGTCACGAAAGAAAAAGGAGGAAGAAAAAAAGAGAAACTCATTGCGTTATGTCACCTTTGACGAAGGAAAACGAGATGAAACGCCAAGAACCATCGAGAACGCAATCATGGCAACTTTTATTAGGATCTTGGAAGATTACTTTCAGATCTCGATTGGAAACTTTCGCCTTTCATCCGAATCTTCTCTCGATTTCCCTTGCCACGTGGATTGGCTCGCCAGCAACGCGCTTTTCCATAGATGCTCTTGGAAAAAAGTTTCAAGCCGGAGAAACAGTATCGAATTAACCGGCGATTCCTGGACCATCGACCGACGTCTTTCCAACGAGGGTCGGAACTATGCTTCGAAGTTGATCGGATCGGCGTTCGATCGAATCGCGATTATTTGAATTTTTAGTACGCCGATGAAACTTTTATCGTTTTGGTATCAGCTGTCAAAACTAGCACGAAGGAGAACTTGCGAACGAAAAATTCTTCCAAGACGTTCGACGGTATCTCTCGACGAATAACAATGTCAGCACCAACGTTACCAGCTCGATTTGCTCGAAACAAGCTGTGCCGGGCAGTTGAAAAAAATAAGCGTAAAGGTGAGAAAGCGACAGTGGTCGAGCTTATCGAAATTCTTGGAATTCTTCGAACAAACGTCCGTGAATATATCCGCTATTATTACCCGATTAAGCGCCGATTACTTAAAATAATACCTTATTACAAATACTACAAATTTTATTACAAATTTCTCCAACAAATGTTTCCAGCGCAAGAGTAACTAAGCTTTTGCTAATCGCCACTGTACGTCAAATTCGGATTTCATCCGAAAACTAAATCATCGACCATTGTACTCAACGTTTTAGTCTGTCGTCGGAACGAGGTCCATCGGTCGAACGACTCGAAATACGATCGAAAGATTCGTCCTCGACTTTAACGACGTTAAAGTTTAGCAGAGTCTGCGGTAGCTCAGCCAGGACACAGAGGGCTCTTTACCGATTGCAATTCCGATTTGCACGCGCCTTTGGCTCTGCATGTTCGAGGATTTCCACGGAGAGCAAAATCAGATCTGTTTGCAAGGCATAGCGAGTGCTTTGCCGGTCAAAGGAAAAATTAAATCTGCAGCCAGCCTCTCCGACGTCTCTGCTTTCTAATTCCACTTCAAAGGAGCGCCGACCATATTACTCGAACGAAAAAGCTTTCAGATCGATAGGACGACTTTTATTGTACAAAAGCAAACGCTGTTCTATCGTGTCCGGCCGATCTGATCCCTCGAGATCGCAGATGCGAAGGAAAGATCTTATTTATTCGCGGATGTTCGAGTTTCAGGGGAGAAACGATAATAAAAGTTTCCAGGATTTGCTTTAACGCGATATTCGGGGGTCGCATCTTCCAGCGGTTTTAGTTTTATTGAAAATCATCGATAATCGATCGAATTTTCAGTATTCGCGAACTTTCCAGCAACGTTCGCTTACCAATCAAATCTTCTGATCGAAACTGCACAAAGCTCTAGGAAACTCGTCGTCTTTTCAATATTTTTCTCTCAACTTTGCAAACGTAACGTACAGCGAACTAGCGTCGAATTACAACGAAACGATAATTTTATTTATTCGCTTAGAGAAATATTCGTTTAAGAGTATCGTACGAAAGATCGGTATAAAGTTACCGCGAGTATCTGAATTTTCACTTTGAATATCTGACAGATTTGCACGCATCGAGCAAGCTTTCGTTTTTCGTTGTGGAAATAATTGTCGAAACGCGTTAGAATGTTAGAGGAAGATCGATCGAAGAAGAAGCGCGATCGAGAAACGATGGCGCGGAGAGAAAAAGTAGTGGAGCAGCGGAAACAATGCGCGTCAGTGACAATGGAACGTCTATAGACGGACGCGCTTCGTATCAGCTGTAACGGTGCCTATTCTTCTCGGCAACTTCAGATACGCGTATTATCTGGAAAATAGCCCGGCGAAAGTCGCTCGGCCGAGATAATGCCTCAAAAGGACAACACTCGCACGTTTAGCGATACTTTATTTAACGTCTTTTGCCAACAAAATACCATATTCGTAGCTAGGAAATTGCAAATACGTATAATTACGTTTTCAATGTACGGTAGACGACGAAGGTGTTTGAACACTTGTGCAAACCATTCGCGAATATTAGGAATATTACGCGTGTTATATAAAACACGTTTGAAAATTTCATCAGGACTATAGCGATTATATGAGTAAGCCTTTTGAAACGAGTCTAAAGATGTATATATAAGCTACGAGGAGTCTATTTTTATTCAGAGGGAATACTTTTAACGCTTAAAATAGCTACGCATTGTTCCCTTATTTTATTTTCCAGACTTGCGTATCAACAGAAATATGAAGTTGGGACGTTTGGTTGCAGGAGCAAAGTGGCGGCAGCGCTCTTAAACAAACATCTGCAGATCAATGGGATTTCGGCCGGTTTGACCACGCTGCCAACTGTGGATCAATCGTCGCCGGATCCACAACCAGAAGATCCACCGATCACCAGCAGCAGCAAAATGAGAAGGGAACGAAAGGCAGCGAGAACGTTGGGAATCATCGTGTCAGCGTTTCTGGCTTGTTGGCTTCCCTTCTTCCTCTGGTAAATTTCTCGTTCTTCCCTCGCGCCATTGTCGAAAATTGTTCGGTCTTGCTGTCACGTTCGTTTATTTATCGCAGAGAACTGCGATATATTCGCGTCGTTACACGCGTTACGATCGAGTTACGTGGCGGCAAGAACATTCTTACCAAAGACGTGTTACGATGAAACGCCAGACACCCATGTCCCATCCAACAACACCTTCTCTAACTTTTCCATACTTTTCAAGCGGCAAAAACCCTGATTCTGTCCACCAGCGGTTTCCTTGCTATTCCTTACTATTCCTTATTATTCCTTATTATTCCTGATCCAGTCAAGTTCGTTTTAACGAGATCCAAGGAAACACGATCCAAGTTAAGCCGACTTCCTGCTAATTGGCAAAACTCATTCGAATATATTAAGACGAGCATTAAACGTCCGCGTGGTCTAAAAGGACTTTGAAACTACGATAGCTCCATCGAATTAACCAGAGTACGATTACGATCGCGATCAATTATATCTTTTCCCTTTTTCCTTCCTACGGTTCTAAATTTTTCTTCGATCGAGAAAACGAAAAAAAAGGAAGGAGAAGAAGAAGAAGAAGAAGAGTATGAAGAGGAAGAAGAAAAAGAAAAGGAAGAAGAAGAAGAAGAAGAAGAAGAGGAAGAAGAAGGAGAAAAGAAAGAAAAATCACGATACGATAAGAAAAGTAGGGTACGATGAAAGAATATTCCATTTGAAAGCCGTACGTACCTTCTGAATATAGATGATAAATTCGCGATGTCTTGCATAAATCAAATGACATTGCGTTGATTTAACTTAATCGATATTAGTCGGCATGATTAACGTTATTAATATTTTTAAATAATCATAAGGCATGATAACGCGACGTCAAGTTTGACGCGTGATCGGTCGACGATGTACCGAACTTTAAATTTGTAAAACTCTCGTAAAAGACGCGAAACGTGACTTGTCGCGTTCTTCGTTTACGGCCTTGTGGCTACTGTATAACCTGACGGTTACGTCATTAAAAATATTCCCAGTAAAAGAATATCGAATTAAAAATACGCGGAACACGACCACCGATTAGGGATATCGCGATTTTTCCTCACATCGATTCTACATTTTTGTCTGTAAAAATGAATTTTCCACCTCGCTTGATCAAGATAAATGTTTTTTAAGCGGATGTAGCGGATATTTTCTTTTATTTTTGTTCGATATTCGAACGACTATGCGTTTTACGATATGAAAATAAAATAATGACTCGTTAAATGGTTAAAAACGAGCGTGTTTCACCGTGTTTCAATAGAATTTTGCAAAAGGTGATATTCATTTAACTTTATTCACAGTCGACTGCGGATGTGCGTGAAATCTTTTGCGCGACAAATTCAGTCTTTGCCCCTTTAATATCACGGTAAAGCTAATCGATATTACCCCCCTCTAATATCGATCGAACAAAATTGGTCTTCGTTAATTTGGAAATGCATTTTTACGCTTGCCAATGCAACACTACTCGAAATACCAGAGCTCTCTTACATGACTGAATTAATATTGCTGCTTCAACTTGACAAGTCACACGCGAATTCCGCGATACTGAAAGTAAATTCATTGTTAAATTTATTTCTTATATAGACTGGTAATAAACTAAGTACAGTTGCCCGAGTAAATCGTACGAATCATAGAACATTGTCGATGGTCTCGTTTCACGGATTTTAAAATTCAACATTTTCAAAGAAAGTGCATATAAAGTGTCTATAATTTACAACTGCTAACTTGCCAATTCGCTGATTTTAATTGATTTTTAATGATTGTAGTATTTAGACAACTCGATAGTTAATTTGCAACTCTCGTCACCACGGATTCAACGCTCTCTCTCTCTCTCTGACACGCACCACACTGTTTGACTTCTCGATTCACACTCTCTGGCTTCTCCACTGACACTCACTGTTCTAGCATCCCATTGTCTTTTCTCAGGCCTACCACGCACGTGTTCCGCAACCGTTCGTGGCCAGGGTTACGTAGGCCTTTTCCACGATACTAAACGATGATTCATTGCACGAGAGAACCCAGGCGAAATAAACAAAGCGGATTTTTTCTATATCTAAAGTACAGTATCTTCAACTATATGCATGAAAACACAAATTTGGACATTATTATAACCGTACAAAATGTTTGTGTCCTTTTCCTCCATTTATTTATAATATATTCCAGTAACATCGCGAGACTTTATCATTTCGACTCGTCACCCGCGATAGAAACCTGGATTTCTTTTCTATTTCGCATTGCGCTAGATCGAGTATATTACGAATATTAAATTATAACTAACTAGGAGATAGTCGCAAGGCGTAATGTTCACCGTTTACCCATATTTGATCTGCAATAAACTCGGCGATTAAAAACCGGAAACGATCACCAGAATCGTTTTTACAAGCCAAACTTTCCCGTTTTCCTACCCGAAGAATCCCGAAGAATCGCATTTCCTCGGAAATTCTATTCCATCCCTGAACTTTCGCTCGAACGCCCTGAAAACGCTACTTTAAAATAGACCAAGGTAAAAAGTAGGTGCTTGCGATTCAGTGGAATTTCGATGGGCTAGGCCCTCGTTTGCTCGAACGCTTTCGATATTGCGGTGCATCCCAAAATTCCTAAAAGCTTGGTGACGCGACCACCAGCCGGGGCTTGAGAAAGGCACTGGCAGCACCCGATCGATAACGTCTCCAGCGTAAAAGAATCTCAATTAGTTCGCACGCGGCGTTTCCTACCGTTCCTAAACCGAGAACGAACACTTTCGAGTAGATTCGAACTTGTGTTCTACGAGTACTCGAAGAAACGAAGAAAGTACTGCCAAATACTTCTATACTTGACGCGTTAATTTAACTATTTACAGCAAAACTGGACGGAATCGAATTACATCGGATAGTCGAACGCCTAAAACTGTGCGTCTCGATCTTCTTCTTCATCTTCTCATCTATCCTCCCAATCCTCCCAAAGTGACGAATTACCAAATTTCTTTTTCCAATTACCAATTCACCGGTCGTTTCCGTTGTTACGAACGCTTCTGATTCACCACCTATCGCTGTTTTCACTGCTCTTCCATTTCCCTTTAATTCTTTCGATAATTTCTTCCTTACTTACGTGTGTATATATCTATATATATACACACACAGAGAGCATAATACGGTTAAGTAGGTATATCTGGAATATTTGGTTTTTTTTCGCTCTCCGATATCGCTGGAATAAGAGGTGTCCGAAATGGCAAAGTTTCGCGGTAACGTTTTTACCTCGCTGGTAATTAGGAAACTAATTTACGCAACGAAGATTCTAATGTCCAGTAGTCCAGGTAGTGTTTGTCACGACCACTTTGCCAGCCTGACTACGACGCTATCCTCTCATCGCCTAGAACGGTCAGTATCCTAGACCACGTACGATACACGCACGCATATCGCCGTTGAATTCTCGGCCCAAGAACCGTCGCGTCAACCGCCGTGCGTACGTCACGAATAATTTCTCCAGCACGCATACCGGCCACGTTTCGACACAACGCCGGAAATGTCGCAGCGATGCTGACAAATGTATTCTGGCCTGTTATCCACGGCACGTACCAGCCGCCAGATCTGCCGGTCCCTTTGTTTATCGAATTTTCATTCGAAAGCTCTATTGTTATGCGCGTTCCCGTTCTCCGTGCTACTGTTCGAGCTCTCTTTGGATTTGTCAGAGTGTAGCTTTCAACCGGAGAGAGGCGGAAGAGACGCTGTTTCTAGAACGAACGTAATGGCACGATCTTTCGTAGGCGGTTTTTATCCCGTCGTTGTATATAGTTTTTGCGTGATCTCGACGCAACGGCTTGTACTTAGTCTTTTTCCCTGTGTAATTGAAAAACAAACGTCAGAAAGAAAAAGGCGATACGTAGCACAATTGGCAATAAATATTCACGATAGACTCAGCTTCCAAGTGGCAGCTACTTCAGCTCGGATAAGGTGTTTTTAACCTTTCTATCGGTTTCGCGAGTTATTCTTACATTCTGCGATCAAAGTGGTAATTCGTGTTCTCGAATTGTTCCCAATGAATACTCGATTTCAGATTCGATCGGTTCGATGTCCTCGACAAATTCGCCAGATCTAATACGGTCGTATCACTGGCAACCTCTTAAAAATACTATAGTACCATATACCATGATACTTAGTTTTAGCGCACTTGCTGGTCACATTACATTGACGAGTTAACAGTAGCTATTTACTACGAGCAATCGTATATTACTATTTAAGGAAACACATACAAAGTGCTTCTTTTTCTTCCAAATAAAAACATATATCGAAATACTAATAATAATCACTTCCTCGGTCTTCCTTAATCAAGACAAATCGATCACTCGGATACGAAATAAAAGCGACATATCGTCCCGTCGTTAATTGTTCGATGAATCATGCGGATCTTACTTGATTATCGAGAAACGCTATAGCAGGTATCGCACCTATCGAAAGAAATAATAGAAACGACTCGAGCAACGCAACAAGTGACTGCGATAAAATTAGATAAAGTTCATTCGATCGCAAGAAAAAGTATTGGGTTGACGACTAAGTGATTTTGTCAATACCAACTAATAACAAAAGCCGCGATCGCTTAGTTGCCAGCCCAATAAAATTCCTATTTTCACCAACTTTGCCAAATGGACGATAAATTGGCAAATACTCGAAGACGTACACGAAGAAGTTAATTATATCAAATAATTGTACAGAATAAATCTATTCCGCGGTTTCAACTATTTCCAAGAATTGCTAGAATCGCAAACAAGCGACCAACTATCGGCGCGATGTGAAAACAAGACGCTCAAGGATATAAGGCAACAAGGCATTTAAACGTTATCGTATAAATGGAACAAGCTACGCGATATTTAAATCATCCTCTCTCGTACAAAAGAAGTACAGAGATGTCCGAATATTAACAGCCGTTTCGCGTATTCAGCCGACAGGAGGAAACGAAGAATCGTCCCGATTTTCCGGCCCATGCGACCATTTTCTTCCTACGAATCGCAATTTCCACGGCAAACGTTCATTTCCCCGGTGTTTTCAGCTGTCTCGTCGAATCGACGAAAGTTATCGCGTTGGTTTCTTGTCTGCTTGCCTCCGGCTACGCTCGTCTCGACCCTCTCCGTCCGACTTGTCTCCTACCTATGCAACGTTTTTCTTCGCGCCACTTTGTTTCCAGTTTCTCGCTTCGCCTAATGGAAAACGTTCGTTCTCGTTTCGTGGAAACGACGAAACTTTTTCGTAATCGTCGCCGATAGAAATCAAACGAGATTTAAGCCTGTCTCTCTCGAGAAGAAAATCCACTGCGACGTTCCGCTGGTTTTACACCGTCTTTCGACAAAGAAAACTGTGAATTCGTTTCGAGCGACAATTTCGTATTTCGCGAACGATGCGGTTAGTTTCATCGGCGGTGGAAAGACGCACTCGTGCTCTTTCAGCGTGAATCGTATTTCTACGAATCGTATATTAACTTAAGGAAAGACGAAAATCGATAATTGCATGCTTTTAGTCAGCCAAGTTAGTTGAAGCTGTTTATCGAGCAGGAAACGAAATTCTTCGATTCTTTTTTATCGATTTTATCGCACACGCGGATTTCATCGACTGCTGCGAAAAACGGAGAAAAGAAAAAATGGAGCAGCTGCGAGTCGATGTTGCAGCAACTGGAGCGCCAAACTCCGGACATTCGACTCGGGTCCGTTGATTCCTCGACGGTGTCGGGGTAAACGGGTGAAAAGCGTACAGCGGCTGGACGAGTTAATAAAGCGAAACGTACACGGTCTGACAAGTTGGCTGAGTGTTGGCGAAATCGCGGCATTTTCCTGTCGACCCCGTTCCACGGCAGCAGCGTTCTTTCAGCCTTCTCTCATCCGCGTCCTTTCTCCGTTTCTTTCATCCATCCGCTCCGCTCCTCGTCTGCAACCGCGAAATAATTCCGTGCCGCGCCTTTCTTTCCAAAGCTCGACGAGCCCCACGGATTTCTCAACTGCTCCTCTACGGCCTTTTCATCGGAATTTTACAACTCGACGATTCTTCGTTATCGATCATCAGCGTGCCACGGTTACGATCGAACGATTCGACGACTCGAATCGCTAAAAATACGATACAACGTAGATAAACGTAATAGTTTGTAATTTATTTACGCGTATTAATTATATCGTGTTTGCGCGTGGTTGAAGCCCTCGATCAAAAACCCTAAGCCGTCGTTTCGAAATCAGAAGGCTTTCGATACAGTTCTTCCTTTTTTACAGCACGATGACTTAAACGTGGATGCTCGCGTATATTTAGACTTTTAAGGCAATAAAGAAGTATATAAGCGAATACAAATACTTTGCTTTAAATATCATTTGCAGAGTAATAAATGTTAGAATTTAATCTTGGAATTAGGATTAATATTCTGTGGAAGACACAATGTTTATGTTGAAATAATATAATGTGATATTTATTAAACAATTATTTCGAGAGTTATAAATGTGCGTTCTGGAACGTAGACAGTTGGCCAGTTATTCACAGACTAACTGCCTTAGTGACCTGTGGCGCTTGTAAAGATTTTGAACCCCCACTCTCTATAATGAGTGTGACCTGAGTAGATGCTGTGTAACGTCACGTGCCACGGAACTTTCTAGCAGCTTCTCGATACAAAGCGCTACGCTGTCAAGGCGCGACACCGACGTGCCCAACGTTCCATCCATATCCTTACGTTTCTTCCGCCGAGTTCTCGGAAGAGCATGCACGCGCCAGCCGCCGCGGTACATCTAACGAACGTACGCTAGTGGGGATGGCGCTGGGCAACGAATGGAAGAATCTGTACGATCAAACACTCTATCCGCATGCGACTGATATCGTTGTATTCCAACAATAAATAATCCATCTTCTTGTCACATATGCAGATCGATAAGGCGGCGATTTCGTCGAAGCATCGAACAAGGTGCTCGAAGATCTTGTTACTGGGGCTACGAAGGCTTGTTACTGAGAGCGCGAGCACTCGACGAATAGAATCGAAAGAAAAAGGAAGAAAGGGGATGAAAAGCTGACGATTCCGAGAGATTGGAAAAGTTCTTGAAGCTCTCTCTCTCTCTCTCGTAGAGCCTCATTGAGTGTCACGGAGAAGAAGTCGTTTAACGAGCAAATCTTTTTTTCTTCGCTGACTAAAAGAAACCCCGAAGCATAAAAGCCATCCCCCTCGAATGTGCATCGAGATCGCTAGAAGTATCTCACTTTGAATTCAAATTACGGCTGATATCGAACGCGCTCGAAAATTCCCAGCCGAAATCGATATGCCAGTTTATCCGTATTTCCTATAATTTTGCTTATATTTTGTAAACAAGCGAAAATGCTTACGCGACTAAACTACGTCTGCAACCAAGCCAAGCAGATTCGATCGGTCGTAACATTTCCATGCGCGCTTGGTTGCCCTTGCATTCGTAAGATCGATACATCAATCGTGTGCACCACCTTAGCTACAGTCCGAGTTAAAATTAAACAACAAAGGGTGAAGGTCAATTGTTTTTCCAAGCAACTGGTCGGACTTTTCCCTAGGAGAGAATCGAACCGAGCTCGCGTTCACTGTCTGTGCATGTTAACGGTCTAATCGTCTGGAAACTTTTCCTTTCTCTACGCTTTCTCGTCATAGCCGTTGTTATTGGCTCTTTCTCTCCCCTTATCATCACGTAATCTATGACATAACGCCGACTGAAAGCCAAGGATGGTTACGTATGTACGCCTATTATGTCTATTCGTCATATTCATTCAACCAAGATAAACGCAGAAACGTTCGTTTATTTTTCATTCGATATTCCATTTCTTTTACTAACCCTTACGAGTTCCAATATCCTATAGATTACCATGTTCATTGTGTTTCTTACTTTGCGTTGTTCGTTTTACGAAAGTGTAAACAATTTCTTCCTAACGATAACGCTTAACCGCGCGACAGATTTTTAACCAAAAACAGGGTCATCTTTTTTCTTTTCTAAATTCCATGCCGTTCTCTCTCTCTCTCTCTCTCTCTCTCTCTCTCTCTCTCTTTATGAAACAGAAAATTATATCGATACGCGACAAAAGCAAAGATACTGCAGAAAATGACACGTTCGTCCCACTCGTCGATATGATTCAAAAGTAACAAACGAACGAAAAGAAGGAAGAAAATAACATCAACACGAATTTACAGGAGATTGCACCGAGGTACGATTCAACGAGGACGAATGAAACGTAGCTTCTCGTAAATTTTAACTTGGTTGAGTAATCAAACTCTCTGCCGAGTCTGTGCAGACACACTCGTGTGTGGCACGTTTAAAAAGAACGCCACTGTGACGACCGACTACGCCCGAGAGAAAAACTTTCGCGAACATGCAAACCGTCTCGACTCTTATATTCCGGCTATTCCATCGAGCTAGACGTCTGGCGAATTCGCAAGAAGATCGACACAATAAAGTCACAGGGACGACGAATTTCGAAAAAATGAGAAAGAACATTCCACGTTTTGCCTCTTTTCCATCTTCCTCGTATTTGTAAAGATACAACATTACCCTCCGTATCTCGTATTTCGTTTCTCGGCAAGGCAAACTCTGCAAAAATCCACCGATCACAATTACGTACTGAAATCTCACGCGTAATTATTCGTTTTTTCTTTTGTCAACAGGTACGTCATCACGTCTCTGTGCGACAGCTGCGAAAGCAGCGATTCGGTGGTTGCAGCGGTGTTTTGGGTGGGTTACTTTAACAGCGCGCTGAATCCGCTCATCTACGCCTACTTCAACCGGGATTTCCGGGCCGCCTTCAGGAAGACCCTCGAAAGCTGTTGCGTGGCGATCGGGCCGGTTCGCGATCTGCGCCAAGCCCATCGGAAGCAGGATCTGGTGCACAGTAACGCGTCTTCGGAACTACACGTTAACAATCAGCTGAGAGCCAGCGAGATGACCAATGTGCACATCGAGGCGTGCATTTGATTTTCCAACCGTTCCTCCAACGTTCGTGTCTCAACGATCTCCTGAACTGGAAAAAATCGTTTCGAATCCGACCCATTTTCGACTGAAACGCCGATCGTGCCAATCACCAGCCACGACAGCCGAGTAGCAGCATCTCGCTGGCCAATTAACACGGCCAGCACGCGACGCTCGTTCGCCGATTAAACGATGGAAGAACGCGCAAGACCTTTCTTCGATCGACGATTAACGGTCGAAGGGCAACGAAAGCTCGGCGAAGCTCGAGCGCGTACCTTGATCCGCCGATCGATAGAAAAGCGCCAGTCTAGAGATAACTTTTTAGCGTAAATCTGGGAAATTCGGTGTATCGTAGTGGATTTTGAAAACGTTTCTATGTTACGAGCCTATTTTCAAGAACGAAAAGGGCTACTAGGAGATTTATACCGTCGATACGTCGTGATCAAAGTTTCCACTCCGATCGAAGATCGCTCGAACACCGTGTTAGACATGCTGCTACGTTTTCTTCGCGTTTTAGTTGGGCTTCAGGGTGCCGTGGACACGAGTAAAACCGAACGCTACTATGCCAGAGTACGAAAGACGGAATATTTGAAATAAATCTATTTCTAAGCTCGAAACGGCACGTAAAGGTGCAAGTGGTGGAAATGGTTTGCCAATCTGTTCGATTTTCTATCGTTATTCGCAGTAATAAGTGAAATATCGTTATCGAGAAGTTAACTACGAACGAAGAAGCGTCCTGAAAGGAAATCTTCAATACGGTCAACCTATTTTAACCTATTTTAAGACACACTGTCGTCTATTTCCACTGCGTGGCGGTTTATCAAGTCCATAAATAAGGCTGCTGCCCCCGAGCAGATGGATGATCTGATTTCAGTAATACTTTAAGATTGGCCCGATAGATAGAGGCCGCGCGAGTTCGTTCTCGCTTCGTTCCACTTTCTCCGACGAATTTTATCGAGTCACTTGCTTCTTTTCAGCCAGAGTTTCCTACTCCTAGATGTGAAATTTCGACGAAAAATCAAAGTTCTTGTACAAAAGTTTTTGTTCACAGACGAGCGACCGATGTCGAGTCAGCCAGCGATCGTTTAATCTATCGACGAATGTGTGTAAACGGGCATCGTCTTTTTCTGCTTTTGAGCTAAACAACTTTTTCAACCTAAACGAGTAAGTGGTAAAGTTGGACGAGTCAATAGGTTGTTTTTACTTACGGTGAAAAGTATATTTTAATTTATCAAAGAATGGACATGGATGATTCAATTGTTTCGAGCGATCGATGAAACTCTGCTGTCGGTCGCGCGATGAATTTCTTAAAGCCAGGCGGAAGCTGGGAATGTCGTCGGTGAACGTCGCGTTCGAGCATGAAAATTACCTCGATGCTGACGCCGGCGATCAAAGGATAAACAACGCGCGAGGAACGCGACCAAACTTGAAAGAAACAAAGGTTATTTCGTTGTCCAACGTGGATAAAGATCGGAAAATGACGTTCAATCGTCGTAAATAGCGACTACGTTCGATAAACGATACGTTAATCGTTCAAGTTGGAAAATTTGAGCGTTCTTATCTCTTATAAAAGAAAAAGCTGTTTCTCTTTTTAGTTCCAAGTTCGTACCCCAAACTCGAGTCTTGCATATTTTCATTTCTGGCACAAAAGTAATACTACGATGAATTTCCAATAAAAAAAAAAAAAAAAAAAAAAATGTCCGATATAAGGAAATTCCAAAATTACGTAGTTTGATAAATGTTTAAGTTGCATAAAATTTGCAATGGTTTGAAATAGTCTGTGAGTAGCGTAAATATCTGCTATGAGAACGATTAGACTGTCAACGTAGTACGAATGCATACAGCTGTTACGATCAAATCAGTGTACACTGTGTATACCGTTTCTGTTTCAAAGGAAATAGGACAGAATAGATAGAACGTTCGGATAATCGAATGTTCGAACTGTGCTGTATTCGGATAACAGAGGTTTTACTGGCGTGCGAAGGTGTGCGCGAAATCCAAATCGTTTGGACCCGAATGAAGTCGAGTAGACACTGTTGGTTTCGTCGAAAATTGAGAGTATCCGAATCGAGGCCGATAACCGACTCCTTTAACGACGAGAGAAGCGATATCTCGTGTTACTATATGTTACTGGAATTAGTCACCAGCTGTTTATGACGAAAGAGAATTTAGTAGCGTTTCTGTGAGCGAAAACACGAAAAAAAAAGCGTAGCGAGGAAAAAACAGATAAAGTATATTTCTCGAGGTTGTTTCTTCTCTAGTTTCGACGTCGCTTCGGCGTCAAAGGCCAATTAGCAACGCTGTTTAAAAGTACGATTTCTGGCAGAACTTTGTTTTGGATATAAATCGAGCGAGGTTTATTAAATTCTCGTCCGAATTGAACGCACTGTTCGAATCGAGAGGCAAGAAAGTTAAAAGCGGGACACGGTTCGTTGAGATACGGAAAACGGAACAGCGAAAAGTATAAAACGAACTCTTATTAACAAATTATTTCACGAAATAAATGGAAATAAATCGAAATAAATTTGAAAGTTTGTGCGAAATCACGAATAGAAATGTCTACGTATAAATTAGGTAAATCAGGTTTCTTTAAACGGTACTTGCAACAAGTACGCGTGTACGGATTTTCATTTCGAATTCGAGAGTAAAATATGTCGAAACTACGATTGCTAATTGCTACGATTACTAACCCATCAAGGACCATGGTTGCATTAACGCGATACGTTGATAAATTTGCCATCTTTCTTCCGTTCGTCTAAATTACCGAATTCTACGTTTCGACGTTGTACGTAGGAAAGAACAGCAGATTAGACAATTAGAAAAGGGCAATTAGGCGGGCAATTTCGTTGAAATAGGATCGTTAGTTTGTAGAATTCTTTCGAATATTTTCTTATCTCATTCTCAGTACGATATTATGGATGTTTGCGGACGACAAAAAATATCTTTACATGGTATTTGTCGCGGGGCAGGGAGATTGGATGAACAAACGACCTGTAGATTATCGATCGTGCGAATGGTATTCACGAGCTTTCATTTCATTGCGTTCTATTCAAACAAATTTAGGAAATTAATGGAGTGCAACGCTCGTTCAGGGAGAATACGATTCCGAACTTTGACATTTGGAGCGGATATCCGTTTCGTTCTGGCCATCATTTTACAATCAACAGAGTTTTCTCGACTTTCGTTCGTTCACGGTTTAATTAAACGGTAGTCATTGGTAATTTTCACGATAATATCAGTCTCGATTGGTTTTCCGAAAGGATCTATTTCCAATCTAGCGTTTCTATTAATTTTCATTTTCTCCGCGTTGCACCATTCTAATTATTTGGAGAAAGAGTTGTTTTCCAGGCAAATTTTCATTTATTCCGACTTTCGTTTAAACCTCGAACCTCAATATTTCCATCTTGCCTTTATTTTAGCAAGCAAGAAAGATTTGCAAGATTTTAAGAAGCCTATAAAGCCTATAAAATCGAAAAGATAAAAAGAAGAAGATCGAAATCGTCGAACCTGACAATTCCACTTGCAATCTTACGATCAACTTGCTTCTTTTCCATTTCATTTTTAATTCGATAAAACGCTTCTCTGTAACCACGAGCAGTGCGTTAAAATGCAACAAATTTCGAAGATACGAAGAAATTTCGTGTCCACGAGATCCTAGGCCACTCGCGTTTAAACCGATTTCGATACCATGTAAATCGTTACGTACGTAATATCTGACAGACGAAGCGACGTCCGATTACTTCGATTGGTCGAAATTTCGATTCCCAAGGAAGCCTGAGAAGCCCGTAAAGCACGTACTTGCTTCCTCTTTTTCTATTTTCACACTGGAAATCTAATGTAGCGTTTTACCTTGTAGAATTCTTGTATTCTTGCTATTCTTTTATTACCAATTTTCCACGTATCCTCTATTACTACTATTTAACAATTTCACACGAAAAATTGGCAAATTTTGAAACAGCTAATGATCAGCTGGTGCAAAAGCCAACATATACAGGATGTCTTCAATGTTTCCACGACAATCGCGGTATCGTAAGCTACACGTGTAAATAAGGAAAATTTCCTATAAATGGTTAATTAGCTCGTATCGCGTTGATCGAAATATAAACGAAAATTTGTTTTCAGGCTCACGGATATTAATAACATGAAATATGGTAGATTGCTTAAAACGTATATTTACCTTTCTGTCACAAAGGACGACGCGCAACTATCAAATATCGCAAATATCAAATTACTTTACATGGCGAGGTCGCGATGCGCAGACCTATTTGGAAATTTATATAACAATTCGTAACATTCGCATATTCTAAATGTATATATTGCCAAGACCATTGAAATCGTGGAAATCAGCGAGCTTAGCGACGCAATCTCGATCGCGGAACAATCATTAACCTGTAAGTGTGGCGCGGCGATTTCATCATTTCGGCTAACGTAGCTCGAAGCAATCGACGAAGCAATCGACGAAGCGATCGACGAATCGATCGATAAATCAAACGGTAGAGTATGTGACCCTTGAGCCATGTACGACAAACAAATCCCTGGCTCGTGATAAATATCTCGAGAGAGAACTCTGGTACTTTTGTTAGAACGGTAGCGTTTCCGGCGATCGTTTACCCATGTGTGTCGAGATTCGCCGCTTCCAATCCCTTCGAATTTCATCGTACAGCGTTTCGATGTACCTAGCTGTTAGTCGACGCGAAACAAATTCGCAAACTGTCGTCGCAAAATTACGATGAGCTTGTTTTGCTTAATTTTGTAACTTCAAATAAATGGTAAATGGAAATGATCTTTCGTTGCTGGAATGGTATATGGTATATTGGAATATATTTCATCGACTCACCGATCTCGTTTACTCTGTCGTTACGATACTTTGGCGCTGCAAAATTATCGCAGGTAAAAAGATCGAACAATCTTTCTCGAACGTTTGAATTTTATGGCCAGTTTCTATGCATTTTCGCGGCACAAAATATCCCATAAATCCATAAAACTTCGCCGTCTATTTATACTTTTAAGCTGCATACTTGAAAGCGTTTTGATGAATTTCTGCAGAATTTTTTACACGTTTGAAAGCACGCGCAAGTCATGCGAAATCTAAACGGTATACTAACCGCTACTTTTAGTAGGTTTAGTATTAGCAAGGCGCATCTGAAAACAAGAATTGCTTCGGTCCAAAGATATAATATCGAAAAGCCGATAATTAAACAGTCGGCTTTGCGCGATATAAGATTCGTTTACCGTAAGTATTGCGGTAATATAGTCGTCTCGGAAAGTAAGGTAACGCTCGCGCTAAAAGCTTAAACCTTTTTTACTTCACAGCACACTGAATTAACGAACTCGATCGATCGATTAGCTGTCCTATCGCGTAAGAAAAACCGAAACGACGTGATCTTCGTAGCACCAGTGAAATCAACCTAAACTCTCTTTCTTCGACATTGTATATTATCAACATATCGTTATTCGGACGCTATTTATTTGGCCGTAAGTAATATTAGGACATTGGCAGATATTTCTTTCACTTTCTAGTTTAGATAACCTAGACCTACCTACCTATTACGATTAATCCAATGTAAAATACTCGATAAAATAGAATTTGTTAGAGTTGTTCGATAAATGTAGCGAATAGATGCCCTAATATCTATAGCCAACGGCGTACGTAATTTCCTATTTAAAGGATGATTAAACCGGCTGTGCTACGTTCCACCATACGTAATCTGTGATATTTATTTGAAGAATTTAATCCCTTGTTTTGTATGTAATATCGGTATATGTACATATATCAGGAGACACGTTCGTCCGCACGAATCATGCTTTCGATTTAATAAAGGCAGATTATATTTGTAGATTAGTAGACTAGTCTGAATTTTCAATTCACTTTTCATTCTTCCCACCGAGGATCATCGAGTACAAATCGCCCATAGTATTACAATATTTGACATCCAACAACCTGTTACGGTAGTCCGATTACCCAAATTCGTAAATTGGCCGAATCTTCGAATAAAGGAATATTTATTTTTCTAAGAACTAATCGGCGTATTAATAACCGAATTAATCTCCATCCAATCGATACTAGCTATTTCCTATCGGTACGTTTAAGAAAATCAAAATTCAACGATCTTTTATTTGTCAGAAAATTTGTTTCTCTTGCTAATTTTCAACTTGTTGCCGTTGTTGCATAATAAATTACGCCGTTTTCCGTTGGAACTTTGTCTCATTCGGTTTAAAAGTCACGCAAAGTTTCTCCCGTAAAGTTCTGTTCTCGTAAAATTCTCGTAAAACACCATGTTGTTTAGCTTCAACCTGTTGTTCGCGTCAGCGATTTGCTAATATTCTTAATATCGACTCTATCTTGTATCGCTTTTATCTTTTATCTTTCGCTATGAATACGAACTTGGTCAAACTATGCAAAATAGCAACAGCACCGGAATTTTATAGAATCAAAATCGACCACCGTAGAACAATTCCAAAAAAAAGAAAAAAGAAAAAAGAAAAACAGTGTCGATTAGACCATTTTGTCTTGAAAGAAATTTATTACGCAACAGCATAACGTTTATACGAAAACATTCGTTTTAAAGCGTATCCTCTATTTCGTGTTTCTATGAGTAAACAGCCACATGGTTAAAGGGTCGAAACACGGTCAATTCGTTTTACAGTATCGCGTTATCCACCGATCAATCGAGATGTAACGCGACTGCGACTTGTCAAGTATCGATATTACCAGAAAATTCCTCGCAGAAATCGATGAATCGTCGCTTAAACGTTAATCAAATGAAACCAAGACTCGGTAAATAACGATCGGAAACGGAGGAAAGAAACAGGAAAGAAAGAAAGAAAAAGAAAAAGAACAGGATGTTCGAGTATGCAAACGACAATAGCGGTCAAGAACGATTATTTTATTAGTTCGATTCGATTAATTAGATAATTGTTAATCGTAATTGGTACTCGTGCGGTGTTAAGGTGAGACGCGGTGAATGACGATGGTGACGATGAAAGTACGAAAGAGCGTGTGACGTTGTTTCATCCTGTTTTCTTGTAGCGGCGGATGATGTTATGTACGCGTGTGTATGCGTGTGTGTGCGTGTGTGTGCGTGTGTATATACACGTATATATAGGAGAAAAATATGTATACAAATATATGTACGTATAAATATATCAGATGGTCGTTTGAAACAGAATGTGCCGAGCTACGAGCTTAGGGCATTGATAATAAAATTTTAAGAAAAGTTATCCGTGGCTTTGTTTATTCGTCCATATGCGAATAATAAGAAGAAAACGACGAGCGTTAACGATCTTAATATAGCACGTTTTATAATCAGAAAGCAAGACGGTAAAACTTTCATATCGTAGAAAGTTCGAAAGTAAAATTTCCACGTCGAATGTAGAACACGTAGGTAGGTATAATTTTCTCGTTACTTACGAATGATTTCGATCGAAGTAATACATATTTATATTTATAAACGAGTATTGACAGACTAAAGTTGCATCAGAATAAACTAGAAAAAAAAGGAAGAGAAAAAGGAAGAAAAAAATGGATCCGGTTAAAAGATCGATGATAGGGGAAACCAAGTATTACCATTATCTTTCATTAGTATAACGGTATCCAACTGGAAAGAAAATGAAAATATCGTGAAATCAAATCTCTCTTTTTTCTTCTTGCGCCTGTTATTTTTACGAGCGTACGATTTTAATTAACTTCGTATTACGAACGTTGCGATTCGATTCACCGAGCTTGTTTCTTCACGCTGATCCACTCTTCGACGTTTAATTATAATTTCAAATAGTCACTGGCATTCGCTGCGATTCATAGCCGTTACATACGTCTATACCGCACCAAAATCCTACTCTTTCTACCCAATTTTCCATTCGTTCGAAAGTATGGATATTTATCTATCTAGATACGATCTATCGTAGTACGTAGCTTACTTATTTTGCTTTCTGTAGCTGACATCTTTCGAACTTCGAACCTCTGATACGTCCAAACGATTCGAATACACGGAAACTGTTATTACACCCGTTTCAAGCAGTTCAAGCTGTCCGGCGTCCAATTCTCGTGGAATTCTACGGGAATTTGGGTCGCGTTTCACCCAAATGTCACGCAGCACCGCCGCGTAAGAACACCTCGTCCGGCCAAGCCAGCTATCGACTCGTAGCCGAATAACCAACGGAGCATATTCTCGATCGGTTTGTACGCGTCGACGTGACACATGGCGCCAGTGACAGAAAGCGGCGGAATTTCGCCTCTAGTCGAATCGTCTCTGGAGGCAACCCTTCTTTTGCATGCAAACAACGGGCGGCTCGCACCTGGCATTGTTGCGCGCGTTGCAACACGTCGCGCCGCTAGTCCATTCTAACGGTGCGTATTAAGTTGCTTTACCGTTAGTTTACCGAGGCGAAATTCGAGGCTACGCAACGATCGAGACACGATATCTACCGATATAGCTGATTTACAGCACGACGAAAGCGTATTTAGACAAAATTTCACTTTGGCCAATTTACCTAGCGATGTCAGAGAAACGACGCAAGAAGAGAGACATAATATCTCCACTTGGCAAACTCTGATCGCTCGATAAACCTTTAGAACGAAGTAGAGAACCGAAGCAAACGCGAAAACGGCGACGAATGGATTGGCCGCCGCGCCCCTTGTTTCGCCCCGTAATCAAAATAAACGTTGGAATGTGCAGCCTGTTTCGCGCGCACGTTACTCACGATCGACAAAAACGCGAGCAATTTCTGGCCGAAAGGTGGACAAAATTGATACGAGAGGAGCACGTGGTTGGGAATTCGGGTCGAAAGCTGTTACGAATCGATCTCGTAAGAACTCACGCAGATCCCTGCGCGGGTTAACCGAATCTCTGTCTCAACGACTAGGTTAACGAGCTCGTAACCCACATACCGCATCTGATGCCGCAGTAAATTAAAGCGATTATCGTAATATCGCATCCAACTACATTTTAGGGTGTCGAATGGTCTGCGACCACCCCGTGGTTCACCCAGATATCGTTCGTCCACAAAATTCTTTCCACCGAAAGACCATCGCCGTAGAACCGATACCATCTTGAGCCACGTTACCGCGACGACGAATATTTCATCGGCCGTGCGAAACAACGATACAGCGTATTTGAAAAACAAGAATAAAGAATAGACGCGAGTTTCGCAAAGAAGCTTCGTTACACACGCCATATGGGTCAGCGAGGTCACGACCCAAATTGCATTTTCACGTTAGCAAGGAAAATTCGCGCGATTAATTCGCGCAAACGGCCACCACGAGGTCGTTTTTGAGGTCGATTCTGTTTCACGAATCACCGAAAATTTCACGATGCAACGAAAGAATCGCTGCTGCGATACTCGCTCGTCTGGAAATCTTTCGAACCGACAACCGCGCGTCAACGATATTTCTTCGACGTGCCTTTCAAAGCCACTTCACACCATGGAAATGTGTAAAACGATTCTTAAGAATCGTCGATTCCATTTTATCTATTTACGTTTGTTCGATTTACCACTCCTTCGCGTCCAACGATATTTCGTCTTCCTCCAACCAATCTTACATTTTTCAAACGCTATTTTTAACGATATTTCATTTTATTTTATTTTATTTTATTCTCCATCTTTTAAAAGCGTTACGGCTCAACCTTTAAAATTATATAAAATGCCGGAGGCGGTGCAAGCGAGATAATTTCCTTCGACGTTATTAGCTACGTTCGCGAACAATTTGCCTGATTTGGCATAAAATGTTTCTGCCACGGTCCTTCAACTCTTTTGTCAAACGGACTGCTGCTTGTATAAGAAATACCTAACGAATATTTTACTTAGTATTTTACATTATAAGTTTACGAAGGGAACGGTGAATTTATTATAAAATAGGTAGAAGATAAAAGCGTTCGATTTCTACTAATAAATACCAATATAGATATCCTGATATCAATGGTCAACGGTGTACCTTTCATATTGATTTCTTTCGTACGTACATACCTGTAGTATCGGGCAGAAGGGCCTAAGAAACGTCGAGCTAACTATAGACAATGTCGCGAGAGCCGAGGCGCTGTCGGCTCCATCGATGCGTTATCGGTCCTTCGAATAAATAGTTTCCCCGAAAAGACCTACGCGACCCTGGCTACGAGCGTCTGCGGAACACGTGTGCGGTGGGCCTAGCAAAAGACAAAAGAATGCTACAACGGCCAGAGAGTTGAGAAGCAGAGTGCGAGTTGAGCGGACACAGAGTGCGAATCGACGTGCCACGATATTGTAGTCGGTCCTTTTGTTATTGAATATCACTTATTAAAATACATTAAACTTTAAACCTACCATCATTACTTGTCCTTACTCTAAGAATCCATCAGTTACTACATACGTAATACGTTTCTAATATTAATTACTTATTAATTACTCATTTCTGTTAAAAACAAATTATATTATATTTATATTTTCAACCTTTCCGATCGTCTCTTCGATCGAACAGATTAGATTAAATAGGAGAAACTACACGCAAATTGAGAAAACTTCGGAAGAGATCTTTGCAACCACAATATTCCAACGTTATAACTCTGACGCTTGTGTTCGATCTGTCAAACTCCAACTTCCACCAACTTGACGATTCAATGAACTTACAGTCGTGCCATACGCTTCGAGTTTCCTTCGCGAATTATAATATCCATTGTAATTTTCATTCTCCGAATTGCTAAAAAGAATTATCAAATTATTCGATTTCTCCTGACAGATGACAACGAAACGAATATTTTATCGATATATGCTCGATTAAAATATCGGTCGTAGTTACAAATATTATACGCGGTGAAGATTGTCAATATAGGTAAACCAGTGGATAAATCAAAATTAGAATCGCCACTTTGAAAGAAACTATTCTTATCGACTGAGGACTAAATGGAATTCCGCGAAGAAGGTTATCAAACTGTTATCACCGACCAAACGTTCTTAGTAATCGATAAAACCTAATATTATCTAATATGGAAAATTTCACGTTTCTTGCTTGTCGGTAAGTGGTAAATTACCAACGATTATATAGCCATCGTTGATTATTGACCGAGGATAAGACATATCATAGGAGATAACAATAATAATGATAATAATAATAATAAAAATCAAATTTTCAATTTTTAATTCAGTTCAAACTAAATTACTTAACATTTTTGCTTTCAATTTTCCTACTTCTGCCTAAAAAGATACAAATGATTCTCTATTTCTCCAAAAATTTATCGAGAGTACTTTTTTGCCCCTCCATATCCAACTCTAATCCAGTAGACTAGTTTCTTTCAAATTTACCAATTTACAGAAAACACATTTCAGTTACTCGTTTGAATATCTCATAGCATCTTATGTATGTATGCCAAAGGCTGAAAAAACGAACGAAAGGAGGAACGATTCTGACGATCAGACTCAGGTGTACGTTAAAAGGGAACGACCGTGCGGAATTACCTGATACGCGAAATTAGCAAGAAGCATTGTCAGAGATCTAATTTCGTAATTAGAAAAACTATTTTTATTATACGAAAATAGTCCCTATTCTTGTGTACAGCAAGTGTCGCACAATGTTCGCTTCGATGAACTGCGTGAGAGACTGTGGTTTCGATTGACACGACGCAGAAAACGACGTGACTGGCAAGCGTCATCTTAACTCTCACGATTATGTTTATATTTCAGGCAGACCTAAGCATTCTAAAAAATATACAACACTAAAAATTTTCTATGTAACTTTTGACAAATGCGGCATCGTACTCTAGCAACGTTATCGTAGATTGTAGATTATTCGATACGTTTCGCGTATGTTGGACATTTTTATTTTATAAGTCAGTGTTAAAACTTTAAAATTTCGTTTCGCAATTTCTCAACATTGTTTCGATAGAAAATTGGTTTGGCAACGAAGCTTCAAAGTTTCTTTACTTATCGATTGTCTTTATCTTTTATTTAATTAACAATTTATATAATGTATCAAATACAGAGACACTTACATTCTTGAATTTTTCGAGAAGCTGGATCCTCTTGACACAAACTGACTCTAATACCGTATATTTAAATGAAATTTGAGCATCTAAGCAGAAATAAATACATACAAAAAGAAAGAAGATTAACACGTCTGTTGAACGATCGACTAGCAAACACTCACTCTAATTTCACGTATGGGATTAATTTGAGTTAAAGAATATCGTAAATTTCAAATGCATGTGTACGTAAAGTCAAAACAAGCACCTAATTGTATACCACTAAAATGAAACAGTAACTGATCTTAGATCTCAATTTTGAAAGTAGCCAGTATAAGATATCGATAACTCTAACCTCTAAATACACGATCAAAACAGAAAAAACAGAAGATAGTGGAAAAAGCTACTTAATTCCGAAATATAATGTTCGACGAGTTATTAGATATATAAATAGAATTAATAATAACAATATTAACAATGTAACTAGTACCCACAGTAACGAAATAGTAACGGAAATATTACATAGCCAATACGTCACGCACCTCGGTAACCACTAATCTCTACCGCTATACCGATATAACGCATTCTTACTTTTGCGACTCTAACCTGTTCCAGCAAATTCGTAAGATCTTGTAACATCGAAACTATATCGAAAGAACCTTTGAATCTATATTATAGAAATCTTATAAATGGATGAGAACAGGAATAAAGGATTTTAATTATTTGAAAAGTTCAATCCGTTCATGTCAGACTTTGTTCGTGTATCTTTAAAATTCCAAAGGGAACGCGTTTGTAGTGGCGCTGCACTTCTGCAATGCCAAAACTACGATTACATAATTCAAATTCAAGTTCGATGCGTTATAAATAAATATACCATGAATATTCCAAATTTATTATACACGCAGCATAACTGAACAATGTGTACCGATAAATTGAATAAAATGAAAACCATATAACTATCAATCCGTGGTTGTAACGTTTAGGGACATCTATCACAATCGATAAATTACCAGCCTATCCATTACTTTAAGCCATTTTTGGCAGCCATTATTACGTCACGAAATCCAAGAGTCTAGTTTCCGGTTGTGAATGTACACGTTGGGCACGCGCGACGCGCAATTTCGCGAAATTTGACAAAAACTATGACAAATTCGGTAATTAATAATCCGTACTTCTATGAAAGCTCGTGCATCATAATGCATGCTGCACCATGTATTCCATACGATAGACTTGTGACGCGATGATCGTTAAAAATACGAATTTAAACGGGTAGGAAGTGATTATGTGAGAACGGTGGTTTGACGCCATATGTACAATTAACGTTTTAAGCTGGTTACGTGACTTTTACCGAAGATAGAAGGAAAATTTTAGGTAAGCTCGTTTCATATTTGCCACTCGGAACATTCAATTTAAGCGGAAACAGTGACAACAAAGCAGCACAGAAACTCGAATAATATTTGTTTTACTTTGCGAAGAATGTAAAATATTGAAAAATGTAATTCGTGTTACGTCACTCGATGAACTTGTCGAAAGACTATTCCCCTATCGATTTCGATGATTTTTCAATATATTATCGGGGCGAGACTGTGAGAAACGCCTGTTATAAGTATTATAAACTCGGTAAAAAATGAATATCACCAATGTATTTTGCATTTAGGTTAGGTTTTGTCAATCTAGAAGTTTCCGTAAAGTACGTTACAAAGATAAAGAGATCAATGGCTGATGAATGTAAACAGATCGTCGAGCGGCGAACGTGTCGGCTATGCTTGGGTTATGTCGCAGATGCAGTTATATTGGCAGGATTTGGTGTCCAATACCGACAGCTTTTGGCGAATATGTTGGAAACTAGAGCCGACAAACGGTTACGTGTCGACAAGTTAAGAAATCATCGAGATCGTCGAGGGAGTAGTCTTTCGACGAGTCGACCCATCATTTTGGTAGACGTTTCACAGATTACAAAAAATTTGTTGCTATAGAAATCGTATTCCGATTGTCAGTATGCGATATTATATAAGTGCGTGCGCGCGTGTGTGTGCGTCTATCGTCACGATTTTTCAAAGATACCCGCTAATAAGAAGCTGACAAAGAAACGTTTCGTTCATGCGTCAACTATGTTACGTCATGTATGATTTTATTTAAATGTTGAAACATTCAAAGGCAATGATTATCTTGATTATCAAGAAAGTAGCCCCTAGGAACGGTACGGTTGAATTAGTCTTCGTTTATATATATAAGATAGCGATAAAGTACAAAAAGTATATATAAATCTTTTCATTTATTTTAAAAGTTGACAATAAAAACTTTCGCATAGATCTAATTTGGAACTTGTTAATTTCATTAAAACTATTCTGAATGCTAATTAAAGTTTAAAAATCAAATTTCCCCCTGGATCATAAACCACTGCATTGTTACAACGAATTAAGATTTCGAATATTTTCGTTGAAACTTGGATTCAGTTCAAACCGAATGTTTTTAGAGAGAGTTAATATTGAAAGTTTGCTACAACTATGTGGAATTTTAAAGGATCGTCATCAAACGCTAGAGTTTACACATTTTCAATGTCTGTTCTTCGCATGTTATTACTGTGTCGAAGCGAATTCGATCCTTGACACAGAAACACTTTACATTTCGAATTCGTTACATTAGATACTTACATACTTAGCATCGATCTTCCGTTAAAATGCGTTTGCATCTTGAATGATCAGCGACCGCTAACTTCAGCCATGTATCTTAAAAAGTCAGGTACATATTAGCCCTTTCGGGAAATAATGATTCGATATTTGAATTATTTGAAACGAAACGTATCTATAGGAAAGTTTAACGAAACTGTATTTATGTTTGTTAAATTTGTACATCTTGTTTCATTGTACGTCAACATTGTTCATCTTAGTGATGTTAAGCAACGGTAGATTTTTTTTAGACGCAAAAATACTAAAATAGCAGTAAAATACGTAGCGTCTATATAAAATTTCCAAATATGTTACAACATTAAGAAAGCCAACGAGATCAATAATCCAATGATTAATCTATACATTATGTATATGTATGTATATGTATGCACAAGGGTACAAAATTAGAAAAAAATCAGAACAAAATCAAATAAAAAATGTCAAATGTTAAATTAAACGAACTTTTCGGAATACGTCGATAGATTCATTTCGTGGCAGTTGGTCTCTCGATTCGAGTTGACAAGGTCAACGTTGCAGGCGGGGGTTGACGATGGCATCGATTATGCACTGGTGACCCTGATTCTGCACGAAGCAGCGCCGACTTTGCCAATGACGAGGCTAATCGAGAAGAGGGTTAGGTCCATTGCCAGCGAGCCGGCTCGTTCTCGCGCAGCAACTGCATCCAACTTCTCTCGTATTCGTATTCCAGGCTTGCGGTCGTTCAACGCGCAGTTCCGCACGTTTCCGGTTTATCGACGAGTCCTTGCAGCGAATATCAAGGATTTCGCGTGGGATGGATGTTAATAAGTTTCCGAGGAATGCCGGAATACCGGGAGTGATATTTTTAGATATCTAAAGAGATGGATTTTTCTCGCGTTTAAAGACGATTCTGGTCAATTTTCTCCCGTTAAATGTCATTTCTTTCTGCGATTACTGCGATTTCTGCGGATACTCGCAGAATGGGGTTCCGTTTTGTGATATTCTTCAGTTTGAAAAGAGTAGATAAGTTTAACGTTTCCAACGGGGATATGTACGCATTTTTGTATTTCGTATTTTGTAGTTCTTGGGATTCTCGTAAAGAAACACGATACTTGCGATATAGTATGTTTTACGATTCTTGTCATCTTTTTATCGAAATATCATTAGTTAATCCCTGTTTCCTATATATATATATATATATATATATATATATATATATATATATATCGAATATAGATATTATTTTAGAATTTTACGCGTGATTAATTTCACTATTATCCACGTTATCATAGATGAACGTAGCGAAATAACGAGTCATTTATTATCTAGATTATAACGGAAAAAATAACAGCATCGTTTTAATGACACTGCTGATAGTGCAGTTGACCGGCGTTAAGGGGATTATTACTGGCGAGCACAACATTTCAACTGAAAATTATCGTCGCCTCTGTTTGCACGTGAATCTGAGCGCTATTTTAACAGGACTTTGTCTGTTTGTGTGGCGAACCTTTGTTAAGCGTGAAATAGACACTACTGGTACGTGCCTGCTCGGACTGGATGCCACGATGCATCCTCTGTTCTGCTTGCTTCTCTCGTTATCACACTTAAGGGACGCTCCTGATTCTTCTCCCGATTCTTGCTTAATTGACACTTTTCCTATATTTTGAACAATATCCTCGCTTTTCTTAGAATTTCTAAATATATTCGCTGCTACGAGAACTTGCATCATTTCCCTCGAACGTTGAAAGATCATTTTGACCTGCAAAAAGATTTCTCAATTCTCCTCGATATACAACGCCCGATATTCTCAAAGAAATTCACGCTTATTACTCAATGAATCGTATAATTATTACTGCATTACTAACGAACTCGATTAACTTATCCCCGAGGCAGAAGATATTTCCTACTAAACTAAACTAAACTAAACTAAACTAAACTAAACTAAACTAAACTAAACTAAACTAAACTAAACGAGTTTTATTTATCGAAACTTCTCGGCTCTTTTACGCAGACTCTCTATCTATTCTTCCTAATAATTTTTGGCACACTTTTTTGTTAGTACAACGTGTTACTACAAAATTGCTGGTTTATCTTCTATCTTTATTTCATTTGCTTATTCAAAGTGTAAGCTTTTTTGAAATGTGCAGCCTCGAAATAATATTGTACAGTATCCTCCACATATATATGCTAGGTTTTTGCGATGCAGATTCACAAGGATAATTCGATATTTCGTTGGGAAACATTATCGATCATTTTGAGTCACGCACAAGCATATTTCTCTCGGGTAACGTCGATTCAGTCGATCACCGACATAGTTCATTTCCACAAATCGATTCATCAAATATCATACTACTAGATTTTAACGTATCGGAGGATTTATAGATCGAAACGATAAAATAACGTACCGTATCGTACATACGTCGAAGGTTTAAGAAACACAGGCAGAGCACTGATTTCAAATACACGATACATATTTTCAGCTATGATTACAACAAAATTACGTATTGCGGAAGAGATTGTACGAAAGCGTTACTCGTGCTCGGCGTTACAAGCGAAATTTCATGAAACGCGGTATTTTCTCTGTAATTCTATTATATATTCGGCAAACTGGCCAATCTTCATCGCCAAGGGGAAATGCATACGGTATTTTCAAAACAAAATTAACCTTAGCATTTGAATTATTTTCGAGACAATTTTGGAAATTATCAAACGTAAAGTAAGAAACGTTCTATCGTTATTGCTATACTTTCTTGCCTATAGTAAATATCTAAATTACGTTACATGTACATACACGTGTACCTATGTATATTTATGTAGTAACTTATGCATCTTAGAGTAAGGACAAATAATGATGTTTTATTTAGAGTTTAGTGTAGTTTAATAAGCGATACTCAATAACAAAAGGACCGATTACAGTATCGTCGTACGTCTTATTATCATACTATCCCGCTCCTCCACTCGCGCTCTCTCACTTCTCGATTCTCTCGACTCTGTGACCTCTCAACTCGCATTCTGGCCGTTCTAGCATCTCTTTGTCTTTTGCTAGGCCCACCACGCGCGTGTTCCGCAGACGCTCGTGGCCAGGGTCACGTAGACCCTTTCTACGAAACTATGCACTTGAAGAGACCGATGACACATTGATAGACCCGACGGCACCTCGGCTTTCGCGACATTCTTCATGGTTAACTCGATGTCTCTTAGGCCCTTTTCCCCGATACTACATTTATATCTTTTTTATTTCTTATTTCTATTAAAAATATCGCATCAATGTCTCTGGTCGAACGACTCGGATGTCTCATCTTTTTATATCATGTTTCGTGTTGTTTCATTGCACGTGCAAGTCGCGAAGATTCTGCGGGCCAACGGGATTTCTACTGGCGGAAGGAAAAAAGATCGCGGTAAAAGTTTGATGAGTTTGCAACGAAGGTAACTCATTGTTAGCCCGAGGCGGTGGAAAAATAAGCGACAAACGTAGCACACGATTTTCACCCGACGACAACTCGTTGAACTGGCAGCGAAACTTTCTCGTGAAATTGAACACTCGTGAAACCGTAGATCGGTGTAGGCGATTTCTTGTAATAATATCGCGCAAGTTACCTTCCGACGATAGAAAATGAGAAAACTGGAAAATGCTGGAGATCGATTCTTCGCACGCTGAAGATTCTGGAATAAATTCTACATATATTTCAGTCGATATTTGCCATCTATATTTCGCATATAAACAACTGACTTTTTCTACCTTTCTCGTATATTATGTTTGTAGGAAATATCAGAGATATCTTTTAATCGTTACCTATTAATCGTTATTTTTGTCGTTTTGTCGAAGAAAGAAATTAAATTAACGGAGATGTAAATAAATTCTTACGTGTTGTATCGTTAAGAAATGTACTTGACAAATTAAGTTCGAAGTAAACGTGTAAATGTAAATTCGAAAAGCGTCGAAAATATTTCTGCTTGTTAAAACAAAGATCTGTTCGATTATGTAGAGATTGTCGAGTTTAGGTATGTGAAATAGATGTAAAATATGCGAGGAAATCAGACAGATGGGTAAAAACTTACACAGCCTCGTTTTTTCCCTTATATCTAGCACAAGTTGGCCAGTTTCAGTAGTACAAGTCTGCGATTAGTCGGATCAGCCGGTTTTTCAGGGAAAGAAGCGAGACGTAAAAGAACGAAGCAGGTAGTTTTAATTTCTGTACGCGTTCGTCGGCCACTAAAGTCTGCAGAATGAAAAGCAACGGGGCGATTTCAAATCGATTTCAAACATCGAATACGCGCGGGATCAGGGAGATTGGAAGAATTGACGGTAGGCAGCGATCAGTCCCTACCGATTCCTATTTCAGGCCGCTTTATATAGAATTCTATAGATTAACCAAAAATGGAGGGCCCGTGTTATCGGTAATCTGTCGATAAAAGTTCAAGGTCCATTAAATACGCTCCAACTTTATCTTCTTTAAAACGAGGCCTTGAACGAAACAGTTTCATTCTATGTTTTCGGTATATTTTCGCTAATCGTTATCAATCGAATGTCTCCGTAAGCCATCGCGTACAAAGAAACACCGTTCAAAAACGCCTCTCCTCTTGGACGGCATCCAGTTAAACTCGATCGCCGAAGAAAAATCATCTCGCTCGCTTTTGCCAATTAACCTTGCACTTGCCAACGCGACGCTTATCGCCGTGAAGAGGGTGCCAGAATCCCTCTATCACGGCCTCCGGCCGCCGCCCCTCTTTTTCACCAACGGAATGACTTGGTGCATCGCACCTGAAACCTGAAACTCGCGGGAGGGGGTGGGTGGGTTGTTTTCGACGTCGGTGGCGCCTTCCACGGCCACTGCTCGAAGCGATCGGTGTCTTCCCGAAGCGGACAGTGCGCCCTGACCCGTTGAAACAAGCGGTTGGCCTCGTGGTACTATCCGTGATCGCGTTTCTACACAGTGTGCTCGAAACGATGAATGAAAATGTACCGTCGCCCCTACTCTTAGTGCCGCAACGGTTCAACTTTAACGCGACCCGTTCACACACCCGATGACCTCGTGTTTACGCGTGAGTTTCAAATCCCAAGTGGAAAGGTTCCACGTTTATGTTTATATATCGTTCGTAGATACACGGTGGTTCACGGCCAAACAGAACTAACAAAGTCTAAATGGCCGCTTTTCTGCTCGAGTATTCGTTCTTCGTCGTTCCGGTCGAAGAGGATGACCGTGCGGTTGGCCGATGTCGAAGCGAACGACAAACGTCGGCGGGAAGGTCAGTTTCCGGTTGAAACGCGGTAAAAGTGTCTGGGGGATGTTCATCTCGGGAAGGTGGCTTTCGAAGGGTGTTCTTATCGGTGTTTGGATCTCGGTATCGTTTCTGTGGCGTTGAAAAGCTGACGACTTTGACGTGGACGTTCCTCTGCAGAGGTAACGCCGGTGTATATCGTCGAGAGGGTGAGTTTTCCAGGTTGCTTCGAGTCTTAAGCGATGTTCGCAAGAGGCTTTGGGCTTATGATTTTTATTCGTTATCGACTAGCGGGTTCTTCGCCAGATAAAGACACAAACAAACTGTTGGTACAATGCGTTAGCGTAAATATTTTCTCGCCGGGATCGATAATGTATTTATTATACAGGGATTGTTTATCAGGGATCGTTTCAACGATTATTTGGCAAAGTGTCGGAACGATCATTTTTATTTGGGTCGCTGTCGTAACGGAAATATTTTCTTCCAAACGTAACTAACGTGTTCCTCGCGAAGGGGATGGATTTCGCAAGTTGCACCATAAATTATTCTTCTCCTTCCTCTTACTTTTTCCCCTTTTTTTCTTTTTCACGGGCTGCAGAAGTTAGTGGATTGCTCGTTCTAACGTGAATATTTTTCTACGCAGGTGAATACACCGATTTAAAAATTGATGGAGAAAATAACGGCTCCGAGTCCTAACACGAACATTCTTGCACAGATAAATTAACTAATCATCTCGTTAAATTACAAAATTTTCGAATCCTTCGAAATTGTCGACAAATTCCAATTGATAATCAGTTTAATTTACCATCTTTCCGAGATTTATTGATAATAAATGGATAAACGCGGACGTTTGTACTCTGGCGTGTAATACCAGCATTGAAGGATTTGCCGGTCGTGTACTTAAGGGTTTATCGTGTCTCGTGTCTTAATCCTTCGAGGCTACTTCAGGTTGGTGCCGTATCCCTTGGTAAATAAGGACCGAACCAATCTCCTGGCTACTTTTTCTTTCGTCTTCTTCAAATACACGATGTCTCTTATAAAATTTTCAAGTCGAGAATATATAAAGTTGGAAAAATAAAACACATTAATTAATTTCTCGAATTATTCCAATTTATACGGTATGTGTTGCCGTTTGACAGTCAGATTCTCCGTCAGCGTATTTTACAGGCATGATCAAGTAAAAATGTTATATAATCATAGTTTGTCTGAAATTGTATCAAACGATTATAATTAAAATAGGAAATAGGAAATAGGAAATGGGTAGAAAAAGGACCATATGTACTTTGACCTGCAATATTATTTCTATTTTATTTAAGCCGTAGAACTTTTATCGGTGGATAACTTTATAAAAGAGTATTAACACGTGTGGTTAAATAACGCGAGGATTTGATCGGATCATCCAGATATAATAAAACGAAAACCTTCGTTTTATTATATTAACAAATTTAATTAACAAATTTTAGGAATAAAATCATAGGACGATAAGTTCAATCTCGCATCGCTGTCGCCTTTCTATCGATAGAAACGGTGAACATTTTCAAACGTGCTATTAACGATTATGCAGAATGCAATTGTAAAGTTATCGCCACCTTGCAAGCATAGTAACCGCGAGTCTATTATCGTATACCTTTGAATTTCGGCAATTTTAATTAATACATGCAACATCTAATAATATAATATAATATAATATAATATAATATAATATAATATAATATAATATAATATAATATAATATAATTCTAACGTGCTTCTTCTTCGTAATACATATTTCGCAGGCGATGAATTATGGGACGCTTGTTTTATAGATTTTTGTTGGCCGGTATAAGCGGGACAAAGTTGGTTCAGTTGCTTTGCCACCGATACTCGTAAAACACGATATGTCTTTCCTTTCTGAATGCCTTCGTGTCGCAGTCGGATAAAATATGAAAGGATTATAATTTTTAGATGCTCGACCTTCCAAGTACACAAACGGAGAAACGCAAACGCTGTTCGAAAATTCTACATTCAAAGTTTTACGTTCAAAGGGGAAATTTCTTATTTTTTGCACGTGTAAAAAACACCACGATTCTCCACTCGGGGATTGTCATTTCGAAAAACATGTGAAACACGCGGCGATGATTTTACAGGTTGTCCGGTTATTTTATTTTGTCGCCTATCGTGTATTATCTTTGCGTATAAAGCACGAAATAAATACTTGCTGCGCTTTCGTTCGATAACGCAAACGGAGCAACAAATTTTCTAGTGTTAAGTTAGTTTTCGCAGTGCTTTGAAACGCGAATAAACCTTGTTTATTAACGGCGCGGCTGTTAACTTTATACTTTAACCGCTAGTTGGAAATTTGAATCGGCTTTGTACTATTCCCTTTATCCGTTTCTGAATGCGACTTTAGTCTCGTGTCAATGCCGCGTCGATGCTTTCCCAATTTTTTGAAAAATACTAAATAAAGCGGACGAAAAGAATTAAAACGTACGAAATGGGCAAAAACAAAAGGCTAATAAAGTAACGCGAAATTAACGATAAACAAAACATGCAAAAATATTTCGGATAAGTTATTTTAATAGAAGAAAAATTTGCTTACATTTCCATGTATCCGAGTGTACGAGATCCATGTATGAGAAAATACAATATGTACCTTTTGTTTTTCTTTTCTTCGCGCTTGACAGATAACGTTAAAGATCAAATGTATACAACATTTCATAGTATATGATTAGTATATAATTAGTTTAATTAATATTAATTTAATATAATTAAGGAATATACAGATAAGATTCCATTAATATAATTTTCCATTGATAAATGTTAGGGCGTTAATGATCGATAACCCAAGATAACATAAAATATCGTACGAAACTTGTTAATTTAAGAAAAATTTACCATATTTATGTGTGTTTATTTCGGTGAAACACGTTATTTTCAGTCACACTCGCCTTTCTAATTAGCGCATAAGATATAAAATAAAATTGGTGGAACGTAACAATGCTTTTCAGCATAGAGCAAACACCTATGATAGATATACGATACTTTGATTAATTCTTCATTGCCGAATATTAAAGTAGAAATTATCAGCGATATTAAACAATGAAATGAACGAATAACGTATCGTATAAAGCGCTTGAATTCAAGAGAAACTTGCGTTATTTATACGTATAACTGAAACGTGATATTTGCAATTATTTGTCCGTCTAATCGAGAAATAGAGTAAAATGAAAAATTTACACGATACGATATGTAACGATACGTTTTCATATCAAATTGGTGCACGGATTTAATCAAAGTACACGGGTCTGTACTTGGATTAAATTTCCAAATTTAATAAACGATAAATCGTCAAATTACTATTTTGCCAAAAACAAATATATTTATTTTTTAGTTAATTAGTTCAGTTAGTTTAGAAAGGGATTAGCTGTTCGATGTTTTTTCTTTCTTCCGCCGAGATTCTGTCGAGAATGTGCATCGCTTGAACAGAGCATCGCTTGAACAGAGCATCGCTTGCACAAAACGACTGTGCTCGCCGTTTTAAGAAGACCTTTCGTTGCTAATGGCTGTCAATAGTTTGTGGCGGGTGTATAGGTTTCCAGGTTAAGTGTCATTGATCCTCGATTTTTCCTCCTATGTATTTATGCGCTACGAACGAGATGAAGATGTCTTTAGTTGTTTGGAAGAAATGCACGTGTTACTTCTAGCTTTTTAATAAGTCTCCGAGACTTTGTAGATAAGAGTAAAAATACACGCTCGTTTCCAAATTAACGTTCTTTTTACTACTATAGCGAAAGGATAGCGAAAGGATAGCGAAAGGATAGCGAAAGGATAGCGAAAGGAACCTGCGTTTCTTCGACAACTAAATTTCCACAAATTACTCCATGGCTGATTATGTTCATTATCTTACACAGCTAACTAATCCTTTTACAAAGGTGGAAGAAGTACAAATAACGATAAGTACAGACAAATAAGACATAAATGTATCGTAAGTCTTCTGCAGAGTACCGAAACCTTTTTAAAGCGTAACTTGCATAAAAATGCTGGGTATAATTGCACGCTATTCTACTAACATTATAGGACTTGCTGATACTGCCAAATACTTCTAAGGGATCCGCCGATATTACCGGTATCCGACACACAATGACAAATTTGACAAACCCGTTGTTCGAAGATTTTATTTTACTTTATTCGTAGGAGCAAATGTGTCTGTGAATGAACGCCAGCGTCACGCTTACCGCACCTACGCGGTATATACAAACATTTGTTCGAAACTTTGTTCTAGTAACTCTAAAATAACTAAACGACTAAAGTATTTCTTTACAACGCACATTTTCATATGTACAACATTTTTACGAAGGATTAAGAATCGATCGTGTCGATCACTTTGGTAGTTGTAGCGATACGAGGTTTGAACAAAATTGGAACGAAGAGAAAATAACGCTTTAATCTCCGTGATGGTCCAATTTTAAATCGCTAGACATTTATCAAAGTACTGCAATTAATATGCGCGATGAATAGGGATGAGATGAATTTCAATCTCGATCGAGTCAATTCCAATACAGAGGTTACGTTTCACGGAAACTCGATTGCTATTTAGTAGAGATGGCAATATTCGTTTCTGTATTTACAAAACATTCGTATTACGAATTCTCCTTCTGCTTTCAAATCTCCTAACGAGCGTCCGCAACCTTCGAATATCCCGCATTTACGTGTTTTAACATTTGAAAGTAAGATCATAGATGTTCGACTAGATCCATCCATCCAAGTAACAATCCAATCCGTCTCTATACTTTATATTATTCGTTTCGTTCATTTATATACACTTTTATTTGCCGTACCTTTCGTTCGAAATAGTACTGGAAGATTTGTGGCATTCTTTCTGCAATCGTACAACGAATATGCGCGATTTGCGAAATTTAATATTATTTCATCATTCTCTTTTACGATCCGGCATACGTAACGTGCATAGGACTACGTAACGTACGCAACAGATTAAAATCAGTTGCCGCATCGGTCGAATATCTACGTTAGTGTGCGTCTTCGCGCGCATACATCTGCTTCGCATAACAAATTATTCAACAAACTAACGTATGTTGGAATTATATGCGAATGTAACGTAACTGTAACGTAAATAACTCTTCTTTCCATTGCGGCATCAGTTGCCAGAACACCTTACACGTATAACAGACTTTTCTTGCTTACGTCTATACGGTGGAACACGTCATCCGATGGAAAAGCCAGTGTACACGTTGTACGTAGAAACGTTCTACTTTGCTTTTTTCGCAAGATTCGAAGTTGTACGGTTGTAATCGTACGAAAAGGAAAATGGAAAAGAAGTGGAACGTCTATCTTGGATTAAAACGGAACGGAGTGAAATGCTGTTTCGCCCCGCGTCGTTTTCACTCGCAGAAGTAAATTCTAGCCTTGGGCTCGAATGCTTTAAAATTGAAATTGAATTTTCGCTAGGTCGACGTTAATTAACATCCTGTTCATTTCGTCTAACCAGCAGCCACCCTATTTTTCGCGCAAGAAAGAAAAAAAAATGGATTTGGAGTAAATTGTGCCGTTTGCTATATATATACGTATGCCCGCTGAATCCGGAAGAAGCATACGACGATTATGTTCCGTTTCCGCAGTTTACTCTATTTTTTCATTTTCCCTGTCTTTCCAAGAAAAGCAGATCCACCTGTACTTTTTAATTTCACGCTTTTCTCTCATTTTTCCCGTTGTTTCGTCGTCAGTTCGGTTTCAGTCAATTTAGACGTTCTTCTTTTCGCTGAAAATATTTTACTAAGAAAATTGCAATATCTTATCGTACTTTCCAGTTTATTGTAATTACTACTGTAATTACTATATTTAACTTGGCTAACTGTATCTAATTTGGCTAATTACACTAGCTAGTAAAACTCGAGGAATTTAAGAATTAATTATATTATGCGACGAAAGCGCCACGGATGCGTATCGCATCAAGAGTAGTCTCTCGAAATTTCTCCAACATCGTACGAGAATGATCTAGTAATTCTAATTGTACGTTCCATTCTCTAGCCCGAAACTTGGCCTGTATCTACATATCCATTTAACCCATTAATTTTACTCATCTCCATATCCCATCTATCAGAAGCAATCGCGCTTTATCTGAAAATCAATTCATCACATTCTACGTACCGTGCCATACCGTGTACCGTGTACCATCATCCAGCTTTACGAGTCAATCGAGCAGCAGGTGATAGTGGATGATGAAAGAAACTCTAGATTTTTTTAATTAGAAAACTTTGTAAACAAGTTTCGAACGCCTCGCAACCAACAAATTGGATTACATTGACTATTTTTGAATAACGTGCCGCGATTTCTCTCTATACTTGCAGGAATAGTGTAGGGACAGGTATAAAGTAATCGAATTATTATCCATTAAAACAAGATGTGCAAATTCTGCGAAGAAAAATAATTCAATATATATGTTATTAGAAGACGGTTATGGCAATTTCTCTATCGGATAACCTATAATTTCTCAAATTAGGGTAAAATTAGGGTAAACATTATTTCTAGATACTCTAATTCTAGATTTCTAGATTTCGAAATACCGTTCATATCGTTCAGATCGGGAATTTAATTTTTCTTCAAAGTATTCGCTCGTGTAAAGACAAACGTTGATTTATTGGTCGTTGGGAAAAATAACGAATCGAACCTCGAAACGATTAAACCGACGATCACAAGCTCTCTGACGAGAAGAACTCTGATCCGCTATATGCCGGTCGATGCTTCGAGGATCAGGCGCAACCACGTCTAGCGTAAAACGCGTAAAGGTCGCGAATCTAGACGAGGGCTTCGGCATTGGCCATCGTGGAACGTGGCCATCGGTGAAATTGTTCCACGATCTAACCCTTCTATATCGCGAATAACTTTTATCGATCGGCACACATTTCGTCTCGTTTCTTTTCTCGTGCCCTCGTGTCCTCGTGTCCACGTGTCGTGTGAGTGACGCGTTTCGTTCAGTTTCCACGCTCCATCTCTGTTCGCTTCGACCCCTCTTGGCCCGCCGGACAACGGTCCGATCCTACGGTCGCGAGATTGCATTTTTCACGATTTATAACCGCATCGATTAAAAGTTTGACCGAGTTTGAGTCCACGAGCGGCCTTTTGAACGTTGTCGAAGACCGTTGCAATCGTTTACAGCCATGGTTTCCGATATAAGCCAAATTTCACGCAATTCTTGATACTCGTTGATATCAGTTTCGCAATTGAAAGGGATTTATATCTTCTAATAGAGATAGAGCGCTGTTCCACGCGCTGTATCTCGCGTAGATACGCGTCGATGTACAGTTCGTGTACACATCGGTGTCTCGATCTATGTAGTTTTCGATACACGGATCCACGTGTATCAAAATATGCAGCTATCGATCTGTTCGTATTCTACGTATGTCGTGTGATTATTAACGCGTAACAAGATAATCGAATATTTAAATGCATTTGCGGCAGTAATTTGCGTGGATGGTTATCGATGAACTTTGATCGAACTAGTAGCGATATTCTGTACTCGAGTTTTACTTCCTATATATCCTTATAGTACAGCGACTACTCGCTAAGTAATTGAAATTGATATTTAGATTTTTGCGCGAACGAGCCGTATTCAACGAAACTTGGTGCAAATCCAAAGTGTGCAATCGTCGCACGACGAAAGAATTCCTCTCGACGTCGAAAACTTTTCGTACAACGTAATTCCTCGCCGTTAACTGTTGTTTGGAGGACGTTAACCCGGTTCCCAGCTTAACTCGAGCCTATGGATGGATGGTCCATGGCCATGTCGTTTGTAATTAAAGGGCAGCGGCCCGGAATTCGCCTCTCTCCTTCGTTATATCCGCTGACACGCGGAACGAAGCGCCTCGTCGTCCCACAGCGACGAGGAAAAGTATTTCATCGCCATGCCGGGCGTCACGTAATTCCGACGGCCCTCTCGTAATCTTCTTCGCAAATAGCTCCATCTTGGCGCAATCGCTTTTTAACTAGAAGCTACGGCTCGACCAGATATCAAACCGACTTTTCCTCGGCTATAGCGTCTCCGTTTCGCAGCTAAATCCTCGAGATAGGGCGATTTCTCATCGATGCAATCTGTAACCGAGAGTCCAGGAACGGTGAACTTGTCGTTTACATGGAGTTGGCAGCTGCTGCACCGTGCAGCTCGGCATTCATGCCTTGGATTGCTTTCTCACACCTAAAGGGGCCGATACGTCTTTGTTCCGACGTAAATAGGACGATTCATCTTACCATACGTTGCCACGGCGTTAGGAAATTAAACGTTAGAACGACGAAGATTTTGCCCGGCAGTGGGTCAACGTTTATCCATCCGGGAATATCGCGATTCTTCTGCAAACTGGACACGGTCTAAGGGTTCGGATCAAAATCAGATAAATACACGATACACGTGGTAACATATTTTCACGTTTACACGCATTTGCTTTGTTCTATCGAATTAAAGGTTTCGTCGAATTATCGTGTTTTGAAATTAGATTTTTCAAACTTATTTACTTCTATGATATTTTCCATAGAAAAAAGAAACGTAAAAACATACGTTGAATAAACTGGTTTATAGAAATTGAACGTGAATCGTTTCTATTATGACTTTTCATGTCGGATTTACGTTAAAAGCGTCATTCTTTTTTATAAAAATGTACAAGTCCACGGAACAAATTTTCACGCTATAGTTTCATAGAGTCAAAGTAACCGATCGATATTGCTACTCGTTTCGAATTTTGCGTCAGTTTTCTTCGTTCGATAGAACGAGAAAATAAGTAGGTTCTTTTTATTTAGAAAAGTCATCAAATAAGATGCGATTCTTTTGCTGTTGGACAATTTCGATCAAATTGAAAAATATTTCCCGCTTTCCTTCGATCTAGACAGAATTCTGTGAAATTCCGTTTTCCAGGCTTTACTTCGTCAAATTAATTTATCAAACATTGAAAACACCGAAATATCACTCGCTTCGTCCAGTTTATAAAATCAATTAACGTTATTAATAAAATAGAAAAAAAGCTGAGATATTTATATACAATATATGATGTGGAAGACAGTAGCTTTTCTACAAATTCACCGCAAACGTATATCCCTCTATTGTTAATTCGAATAAATGTCGATTAACGCAACAAGTATTTGTTTCTAGATTTTGATCTCGAAACAGCCAACAACGATCGAAAGAAAATCTTTATCGTAAAATCCTAAAATCGCTATGCCCGTAATAACAGTGGAACCTTCGTGAGTGGAAATTTTATTTTGTCTGAAACGTTGATACGAGAATATGAAATTTAGTAGCGGAGGAGATGTTTGCGATTAGAACTGTCGAACCAGCTCACGTACGAGCCCACGTATGTGCTTTTAATAGTAGTATTTGTAGCGAAAGTATGTTCCACTAAGAAATTAAGAGAACCAAATCGAGAAGATCTCGAGCGAAAGAAGGAGTTGTTAAGGATATTAGGACATTTAATTTAGATAATTTTACATGGGCAATCTGTGCAGGGAAATAAGAATAATTTGAATAACTTTGTAAGATTTCTTACTTTTTAAATAATTTTCTTTATGTCCATCGAATATTTGGTAATATATTATATATGGCAATTAAGAAATGTTTCGAATATGGCGTTGCTTGTAGCCTGAAACCTCGTATAATTTATTCGGAATTTTATCCAAAACTTTTCATCGTTCTAGACTTCGCTAGACATAGACGAAACAATTAGCAAACTAGTCGAAATCATAACTGTTCGACTGTAATTTATCGATCGTATATCTCTGAATTGCAGGAACTAGGCTGCGAATCAGGATAGAACCTTGTTCCAGCCATCGTTTAACTCGACAAGTTGTCACGACCTGTGTAACGCGAATTCTAACGTTGTACAATGGACCGCGTGTGATCGTCGTGAAATTAAACGTCGACGAAATCGAACTCGACGAGAAAATGACGCTTCGCTAAGGAAACGGAGACGTTCGAACGAAACTCTTGCAACGAAGAACGCTGGAGAACACTTTGGTCAACGATGGACTGGATTCAACGATCGTGGTCGATCGGCACGAGTACACAGCCATTGAGCAGGATCCTCTGTCGTACTGGTAATCGTATAAAAACACCTGCTGCCCAAAGAAGATCTCACTCGAGGGCCCAGAAGGTGCGTCTACTATCCATCGAAGAGTATCCCGAATAACGAAATCGATATCGACGCTCTTAAACGCTCCATGATAAAACGAGCGTTGTACGCTTAACCAAGGGAAGAGAAAGAAAGCCGAGAAAATTCACGTACCGTTGATCGATTCGCCGAAAGCGCAGAATCGATACGAACACTCTCTTCTATACTGTCTATGTATCCATCGGCCTCAGATCGAAGTAGAGAAAGGCAGGGCCAGTTTAATCGACGGTAGCAAAAGCGGAAGCAAAAGCGGAAGCAAAAGCGGAAGCAAAAGCGGAAGCAAAAGCGGAAGCAAAAGCGGAAACAAAAGCGGAAACAGAAACAGAAGCAGAAGCAAAAGCAGCCGAACAGCTCGACGGAATACACGGTATCTCTGTCCTAAGTTGACAGATTATAGGCTATATTGCGATAAGGTATCGTAAGGCTAAATTCGGATAAGAGGCTAGCATGATCCGCGTGTGTGCAGGCGGCATTCTCCACGGCCATGACCGAGTGAAGTAGCCGGGGATCGTCAGACGCGTGGTCCACCATGTTGAACGTAATGGCAGCGGTGACGACGAGTCTACCTAGCCGAGTAGATCCGACACCGACATCTTCCAGCAACACCAGCGCTGCATCGGGCACCGCGCCGAATAACGTGACGTCAGTTCCTGTTGAGAATCCAACGGTTGAAAATCTACCCGAGAACGTGAACGTGTTCGTAGTTGTGATCAAGGGTATCATTATGGGCAGCATCATCACGACGGCAGTGCTAGGTAACGCTTTGGTGATCGCCAGCGTGAGAAGGCACAGAAGATTGCGCGTGGTAACAAACTGTTACGTGGTGAGCTTGGCAGCGGCTGACCTCTTGGTGGCCATGTGCGCGATGACGTTTAACGCCTCGGCTGAATTGTCCGGAGGCAAATGGTTGTTCGGTCGGTTCATGTGCGACGTGTGGAACTCGTTGGACGTTTACTTCTCCACGGCCTCGATACTTCACCTGTGCTGCATCAGCGTGGATAGATATTACGCTATTGTCAGCCCGCTCGAGTATACAGTGATCATGAGACAAGGGACGGTGGGATGTATGCTGGGTAGTGCATGGATTTTACCGGCTTTGATCAGCTTCATACCGATCTTCATGGGTTGGTACACCACGCAGGAACATTTGGATTATATGGTGAAGAATCCGCAGGTAAGCTCGATATTCTTAACGATCCCTCGATTCTTCCATTACTATGCTACGAACATCGTTCTTTCGGATTCTCATATTTTTCAATCCTTTCTCGTATATTTCAATACGATTGATATATTTCATTTTTTACTTTTCAAAAAGAAAAAAAAAAAAAAAAGAAAAAATCACATTATCCGTTCGAGATATTTCTCGATTAAAATCTTTATACTCTCTCCGACTAGGAAATTTTTCGTGTTTTCTAAACTCTTGAACAATCGTTAGACGCGATAAACTTAATAAGTTTGCGAAACATCAACAACGACGAGTTTTGTATAAGGATAATGCGCGAAAGTAATACATTTTCTACAACGATCGTTCATTCGCATAATGCAAGATGAATGTTCCGGTTAACAACTAGATTCCGTAACGTGTCTAATAAGCGTTCTAACCTCCATAGGAAATTGTGAATACCGACTATAATTCCTCGGGGATAAGAGGATTTGCGCAAGAGGCTTTTCCCCAATTTGCATACGCATACGTTACGGTCAAATCGACCAATCACGTCCTTGACGTGGTCCTCCACGTAACTTGCACTATTGTTTCCTTGATTGGCTAATTTGGTTATGTATAGCGGTCGATGCATCATGGGAACACCGTCGTGAACGGCCATTGTAAATTCAAAAGTTGCGGCGATTCAATGCCGGAATATCGAATTTACAGCACGAAGGATCAATCGTCGTTTGCTCTCAGCTCGTTTATTCGTGGCTTTGCCAACAAGTTTACAAACCGTATATTCTTCCATCGGTCACAGGTTATCGAAAACGATGCTGTGCCTCCTTCTTAGATCGTCAGCAGCTATATCTGGCGCAATTTCTAACATTAGATTACAATCTAAGATTACAGTCGAAACGATTGTACGATCGTTAGTCGTGATTAACGATTACGAAAAGTTTGCAGGTGGAGAAAACGCACAGAACTAAAAGTGTTCAACGCAACAACCGATTATACAATGTCTTACGTTAACTAGGTGCGTGTCGTTGCAAAAAGGAATCGCTCCATTTTTAAACTCTCGTATGACTGATTGTCTCGTTTGTTATCTTTCATTTTCTCGAGGCGTAACCGTTTTCTTACGCGATCGTTATAAATGGAAATCTCTACTCGCTATTATTCGAACGATCCTATCGCGTTTAAGGTTGAGATTATTCGGGTAAAGTAACGCTTCTCGGATGGAAATTGCATTATAAAAATAGAATCGTTCGTTAATCTAATGCAACGATTCCCGTATTCGTGATAAAAATGTCGAGTGTCCATGCCTGTTTCGCTAGCTGACTGGCTGGCTGGCTGGCTGGCTGGCTGGACAAATCCAATTTAAGAGTATCTTCAGCCGGCTGTAATAAAAATAAACCACCGTGATATCGAGGAGTCGATGCTCCATTTGCAGTTGTAGTATAATTGGACGGGAGAATTCCTACCGCCAGTATTAAATTGCAGTTTCCGGTTTCGTGGAGCGCTAAACTTTTCAATGCTACGCACTCAAACATTTCTGATTACATGACAGAATCGATACGTATACCGGATTCCTTGTTATCGTTATCGTCTTTAAACAGTAATACCTCTAACGTTTTCTACACAATTATTAAAATGTCGATTCGATCAGAGAATCGCGCATGATCGCTCGACAACTCTGTGCACGATTATTTAAGGATCCGAACAGTTGGAAATTTGTAAGATCGCTGTTTCTCGAAATTAATTCAGGAATTAGCGGGTCAGTGCGCATGGAGAATCGCGGAATCGGAGTTTGGTTTCACATAGTTATTTAACTATTCGATTGCTTATTTAACGAATAAATAAATATTTACAAACGAAATTGTATCGTGCGATTATATATCCTTCAATTATGCATCCATCAATTTCCTTCCTGCATTATAAACATCTCTATTAGCTGAAACTGCTAATATTGTTCAAATTGTGCGAGCAAAATGGAACGATCGAGCTGTTGTGCGAAAAATCAAATTTTTAAATAATTACGATTTATTTTTCAACCAGTTGCAATTATTCCGGGCTGCAACGATTCATAATTCCGAGTAACAACGTTGTTTAATAAGGTTAGCGCAAATACGATCCCTCTCGTTAATCGTCTACCCAAAGATTAAAATAGCGTATTTTCTTTAATTAACGCTAACTCGAAGCGCGATTAGTCGGAGATTGGCTTCGTTATTACACGATTTTAATGCAACTTAAGAATAATACGATACATTGTTTCAAAATGAAGTTTACGTAAGCGCGGGGAAAGGTTTCATCTCGTTATACCGCAGGTTTTAGCATAAATTCTGTCATGCACGACGGAAACTGCCATCGTCAGGCAAAATTGAATCGAAAATGTCGCTTTAGCTCTTGGTAAAAAAATCAAAACTAAGCGATCGAATGAATAGTCTTTCTCCACCATTATGTTTCGCGCGTTGCCATACATTTTTCATTGATAACCGCTTGCCAATGTTTCCGATATGCCAATACCGAAAAGACGATCTAAGGTTCAGCTTACCTTCAAATGGGGAAATTTTACTTTTCTTTGCTTCCCTGATACACGTCATAACGTAAATTGCAAACTTTCGTTTATGCGTATGTATTATAAAACGCGCGCTATGACTCGCACAGAAGTATTTTACCGATCTTTTGTTAGCTGTTAAATCATGTTTCAAAGTATTAAGAAAACACGGAAACGTTTGTTGAAATATTGCGAAACGCTAAATCCAATTGGTTTCAAAATGTACGATTCGAACTGTATTTTGTTCGTTCGAATTTTGCGAAAGCCAAATGTTTTCCTTGTTTCGCGCTAATTTGGTCAAGCTAATTTCGTACGAAGAAAAATGTTGCACTTTGGCACGTTAGACGTTGCCTCGAGAATAGTTATCGTGCCGATTAAGAGAAAAATAAGTTGCAACTCTTTGAATAAAATAATACGCGACAACCAGCTATCTCTGATAAAGACGAACGAGAAGTTGTAATGCTAAACGATACTGGTGTTAAAAGAATAGAAAAATAATTGTTTCAACGAGAAAGTAACTATAAAGAAAATACAACGATACTTTTGTCGAGAAGCATATAAATTCTATGCTAAATATAATTTTCTACGACTGGTTACATTATACAAGCGTGTAAGACTGTTGCAAGATAGAACTACGATTGTCGGTGGCAGCTGCTGCTGCTGCTGCTGCTGCTGCTGCTGCTCTCGTTCAACTGTCGTTGAGCAAGCTGAAAACATGTTGCATCGATCGATAGATTTAACTAATCTAATACAGCTTTTTACAACAAACTCTCAGAAAATTATTCATTCCTCGTTTCTATCGGAAAATCTTCGCTCCTAGCACTTACATCGTTTAAGTTTCGCTTTAACTCGTCGAGTTCTAACTTCAGGATATTGGTAAGCCGGATAACGAGTTCACTCGTCTTTCCTAGATAACGAGTTAATAGGCCACCGTGTAATTTATCCTGTTCGTCAATCCCGTCGTCCCACGGGAGCTGCAACCTGGATGCTGTAGTTTGTAGGCTCTTGCGTTGATTACATAGACGACATAGGCGAAAGCCTCGGGAGTCATAAGTGTTCTGACTCCAGGGAATAGTCACTGCTGAGAACACGCGAATCGTTGCAGCATTTCCGTATAAAGTCCACTTATGCATAAAACTGTGTGACAGCATACGTCGTTTCGCTTAAAGAAAACCGCGATATTTCTGTCGTTCGGTTAGCAACTTTAACCGGATTCGCGAACGGATTTAACGAATAATTGATTTTGTTACAACAGTAGTGTCACTTTCCGCTTCGCTCCTTAAAAAATCGAGCTTTCATTCGCTGTATTAGCGAATGACGCGATGAAAATTTCTTCGAAAGTTCGCTCGTCCTCGTCGAGCCTCGGATAACACAGTTCGTGGTCGGCTCTGCACCTTGAAACGATCGTTTCGTTGTCAGGCGTGGTCAGGACAAAATCGCGTATCGATCAGGGTAAAATCGCGAGGGATCGTAGAGCGGCCGATACAGCGTATCCGTGTCGTTGCAGGTCTGCTCGTTTGTGGTGAACCGGCCGTACGCTGTGATCAGCTCGTGCGTCTCCTTCTGGATCCCTGGCTTGGTGATGATAGTGATGTACTGTAAGATCTACAAGGAGGCTGTCAGACAGAGAAAGGCGCTCAGCAGGACGTCCAGCAACATCGTGCTAAACAGCGTGCATCATCACAGGTCCTCGACCAGACAACACCATCATCAGCAGATGCTGCTTCAAGCGGCGGCCGAAACCGGTGAGTTTGCACTATTACACGTATAACGTTTTAGCGTAGGTTACGTTAGTTCCGCTTCCGCTTCCGCTTCCGCTTCCTGTTCCCGTTTCCATCGCTAAAATGGAAACATTTGCTTGTCATCTCAGAGAAATCATTCGCTTCGCAACAATCATGGTTTCTTCGGTTCTTTCTTTTTCACCATCCCGTTACCCTAGAAAATAGCATGAAATATATAACAGGTTTCTTCGGGCATAGTCTGCGTGAAAACGTTTTAAACGAATCGAACCTTTCTAACGATTAGAAAAATTAACCCATGATATCGAATCCATTATAGCGGTTCGTACGACGATCAACCAAAGTGGTTAATCGAAAGAAGAAATATTTCAATAGTATAATAACGTGATAATGGATCTAAGAAAGGCGAGAACATTTTCGCGAAAATTATGGCATAATCTTGCGGTGGTGTGTGCGTGAACGAGTTTCTCAAAGAGCGTGGTTTCCAGTTGTCGAACAACACTGACGTGACACGACATAGAGTGAGATCGCGGGGATCGGTGAAGGCGCGGTTACCCGGAAACTGCATTTTCTTTCTTCGACATCCGCCATTTCTGGCACGAGCCGCAGTAACTCTGCGCGCGGCATTACAGCTTAAAATCCGTTGCTTGCTTTCTCGTTCTTGCAAAGCTTTGCAATGGCGATGCAAAGACACGGTCGAAAAGAATCGCCAGCAATGCATCGAATATCGACATAGCTGTAACATAGATAGAAACTGAAGGAGCGACATGGGAATAGGAAGTCTAACGACGTAGAGTAAATAAAGTAGAAGGCTCGTAGAGTAACTACGCGAGTATAATTGTACGCGTCGGAACACTGGCGGCTGTGGGCAGATTGACGGAGGAAAGGAGTTGCAGACCAGACAGAAAGATCGCAAAGTGCGTGACTATCGAGGGACTGTCCCTCGTAGATATGATAGAATATCGCGATTTTATGTCGTCCCCGGCATAATAAAGGTCGGACCACGATCCTTGAACTTCGTAAGACGGTAGACGGCCAGTACGCTACTAAAGCACGATCCTTGCTTCTCGTAAGACGGAAGACAACAGCTATCGACGAGTGATTCTTCGCATCTGTCCCGCGGTTGATCGCTCCACATGGGGGTGAAGGTTAAGAGCAAAAAGTTTGCTTCTCTTATCGAATAATTTATGACTTTGTTGATCGTTGGAGAGTTTGTCGGGCCTAGGCAGCCCTCTTGGGGCCCGCTCGGCGGCAATGTCGTAAATCCTTGCCCGTTTCGACCCGTTACAGGTCTCGAACGATAACACGGATCAACGAACGGCGCGCGAGTATCGTGCATGGCTGGTTTGAGAAGGACAGAGCGGCCTCGATACAGCCTTCTCTCGCTATTTCCATGCCGCATCCACTTACACGCTAACATGTGACTACGTGTGGCGTACTCTATCTTTGTTGCTTATTTTGAATTCTTCGTTATTTTATTACACTATCGAAGAATCATTAATCGTTTAAAAGAAGAAATTTTTATCATTAATCGTTTGTCATTTATCGAGAAAAAGAAAAGCAAATAACGATATCCGCACTACGAACGCCCCGAAATTGGCTGCAATCGACTGGAAAGAACGCAGAAATCCAGCAACTTTATGGTTGTATTAGCGTCTTTGATCTTCTTCGTTTCAACATGTAACGCGCAAATTGTTACGAAGCAGAATCGATCGAAAGGATGAAGCCAGAGATATGCCGATTTTGGGATGAGCGCGAGCCCTCGAGATCGATGAAAAACACCTAAACGTTGAAGTTTGCAATCGCATTTTGATCGACAGGCATTGTGGTTTATAGAATTAAGGTCGTCGATTGAAAGCGGTCGAAACGGTTGAACCGATTAAATGGGATTTTGCGGTCTCCTAATAAAATCGTGGTTTTCCGCTATTTTCGTTTATACGCTGGACGATGACAATCGGCTTCGTACGGCTTCCGGCTATTATAGACGAATGAAGAGACTGGCCGATTTCGAGGATCCTACAGAAATGAGATATTTAAACGCGGTAAAGACATTCTTGAAATTTCGTATCCAGTTGGCAAAGAGTCTATAGGAAAGTGGAAGGTGCAAAGACGCGCACATTGCACGTAATTAATATCGATTCAAGAATATATAAAATATCCATGTAGTATAGTAAATATACTACATGGTATACTACTAGCCTAACAGCATACTATGGTTGTATTGTCTGGTACGTAGAACAATGTTCTACTTAGATTCCAATTTTAATCATCGTCAGAAAAATATACTCGAGTCGAAATAAAATTCAGTCTAATTAAAATAAAATTCAGTGGAATTAAATTCGTACGTTATAAGATTCGGTATCGTAGAGGAAATATCTCAATTATATACAAATTGATGATTTCTCCTCTTACGACTTCCATTTACCGTCCAATTTACGTAAATAATCGACGATAATCAGTGCATATTCCTATAATAAGCACCGCAAGTCCTCTGGAACAAAATTGTGCGAATCGTATTCGCGCACGATGAAACGGGTGTTTTGTTTCTGGCTGACAATGAGTCGAAAAGCGCTGTAAACGCGAGCGATGAGGCATATGTGCTATTCACTGATCCAAACATGGCTGTTGTTCGTGGATGTCGAAAGGTCGGTCACTCGAAAAAAGCATTAGCGTAAACTGAAGCGTGCGGTCGTCGCGAACGAGTCCGTAAAAAGTCGCCGTCGAAAAGTTGGTTTATTTCTAAAATAGTTTTATTTTCTGTTTCTACCGAAAAATTCTGATCGACGAATCGCTCTTACACACACATATATATATATGGTGTATCGGTTGTTGAAATGAATTCATCGATCTGCTGATCCCTTGGTGTACTACCCCTTTCCTGCTTGTTTTTCCAGCAGTTTGTTTTTATTGCGTTTTACGCGTGAAAGGTTTCGTCGTTATTCATCGCCTTTATATTTACCAGTTATCTTTTCCAAAGTGGCGTAAATGCAAGTTTCTATTCATCCTTTTCCTTATTTTGAAAAGATGTTGAAAAGGATCGATCGGTACATCGGTAGTTGGACAAATTTCTTTCTTCCCATCAAAAATAGGAATAAGTACAATATTTTGTTCATCGTAATTTTACTTAATAATAACTAAATAATTTTGTAATACAGCGGAGTTAACGAGAAAATCGAGGCGATAATCGAGCAAAACGTAACGTAGATATTGAAATAACGATGTTGGCAATTTTCCTCCATTTAGCAAGTTCTCCTCTATCTTTTATTTCATTATTCTCGCAACAGAGGAACATTCGTCCCATTTGATAATAATTGTACATCCCTCGCTATTGCATTTCCTTTTCGTACCACGATTTTCAAAATTTACCATTTCCGCTTCGTTCTACGTTATCACATACAGCGCAAGTTGAGTTGGAACTTTTGCGTTTCCGAAAAAATTCATTTTATCCTGGTTTCTCATTTTTCTCGTTTCAACTAACACTGTACGACGAATAAACGATTAAAAAGAAATGGAAAACGAATCCTAATTCGATTCGCTGTTGGAAATCTTAATTAGATAAGAAATTAGATAGAAAGTTTCCTACATCGGTACATAGGTACACAGATCGGCATATACCTTCTGTGCCTTATAGATTCTTATAGTTCTTCTACAATTATTATATATGAATTAGAATGTTCTTATTATTAGGCTAATTTGCATAATACCGAACGAGTGCTTATTAAAAATCTCATACATTTTTAAATTTATAAAAAGTTCGCGTCTCGGAAAATGTATAATTTCGAATACGTTTTGGTAGTTGGTGGAATAATGACATGTACGGGCTTGATGGAACGGATCGGTAAAAGTTCTATCGCGTTGTAGTGGAGTTGGAAGCTACCGAAGAATGTTCGCGCTATCGATTACACAATCGAGAAGTACGAGTTTACAAAGCTGTTGGAAATGACTGCAGATTCCACTGAAACTAACACTTGTCGGGTTACGAGCCGCCAAATGGATAACTCTGTGACTGTACGTAGTTGCAGGACATGTACGACACGCTGTAAGTAAAATTGAATTCGACAAGACCAGACAGCAATTGTCATCTAAACCCGAATATCATTCGATGAATTTTCACACAGCTACTGTAAAATCAACTTTCCTATTACTGTTCAATTCAAGAGCTAATTAACGAGGTTTTACGCGATCTGTAAAATTCATTATCTATAAAAATGCTAAAATTTATGATTATCGAGAGTGCGCAATAAGGGTGTTTAGACATCTGGTGACCATCTTTAGACATCTTTTGCCCGAGGAATAGAGTCTGGTTTAGGTAAAGAGTCGTTAGGTTAGGTAAACACCAAATCCCCAACAATCGTAATTACGTGCAATTAAACGAATAAACGATCGAAATGAATAACAAGCGAAACAAACTACAAACAAAATAAATTAATAAACGTAACAAGTATCTTCTTTTTATCTACGTTAAAAATGCATTAATATCACGCATAAAACATAAAATACTTAAAACACTAACTAAATTTTGTTTATCGAAAAAACAAACGCAAAGAAAAGCGTTACCTGTGCGTTAAATGTTTTCAACAATTGTTTGAAGAAAAAAGAAAGGAAGGAAGACAGAAAGAAAGAAAGAAAGAACGAAAGAACGAACGTATAATATTTTAATTAAAACAGCTTTATTTTCTAATTTCGAATCGTTGTTTCTTTCTAATCGTAAGATGCAAATGGAAAATCGTTAGAAACCACCGATAAACAACATACTGATACAGCACTGGTACGCTTTGAACCACGGTTCACAGAAATAATCGAACGAAACTAAAAGGGGATGAAGCGGTTGAAAAGCACAAACGGTAAAGGAGCCGTGCTCGATTCTGCGTCGCCTTTAATGACCAGTCATTAATAACGGCACAGTACGTGCGGGAAATTTACGAGCGCGTCTGTTCAACTGCAGTTGCAACGAAATTACGGATCCGCTACAAGCCGCCCCTTCTCCGTTCTTGATGCGCAGAGGACTCGCCGGCCAGCTGACCTTGACCCTTAAACGTATCCTGTCATCGTTGGAATTTTGTTCTGGTAAAAGTTTGGAGGAGTCACGATCGAGGAGAGGCCAGCGGCGTTCGTTATAATTTTCGCTTTTGTCTCGTCCATGTTTCAACAATTTTCCATCTTCACGGTCTATACCTTCGCAATGTTTACCGTATAACATAGTTAGGGTTGTTTGCGTTTCGATCGTTTTTTTCCGATGCCAACAATCACGTTCTATATACGTTTCGATAGGATTTCTTGCGTCTCGACCAGTGGCCTTGACCTCGCACGATTCCACATCATCGGCAACGTTCGAGCTGAATGGTGGTTAACAGATCGAAAACGAAGGGATGGGTGGGTAGCCGTGGAAGGTCAGGGTGACAGTTACCGACCGGGTATTTTTATTCTTGGAACGTTGCGAATGCAGTTTTATCGCGGAGAGACAAGTTGTTTTTGGTTACGTAAACAAGGAAATTTCCGGACTTCATGACGAAGGAAAAGTGGCTCGTTACATTCTTGTCACGAAAGCTGCAATTATCCTCCCAATGTTAACTCTGAAGAGCACGCAAAGATTAACGCAGCTACTTTCTTTATCTTCAGATTGTTATTTGTTCCGTTTTGCTTTTCTTACGAAAAACGTTTCATAACTTTCACGAAATTTCTTCGATGAAAGAAAGTGTCGAGTTTCATAAAAATTGTCTAAATAAGTAAGATCGACGATACTAGGGTTGAACGATAAGAAACGAACTAATTGGCAAATGTCCTTTTATTTCGGTATTATTATTATTTATTATCTTTTACTTCTGCTTTGAAATACGCTGCTAAAATTATCGTAAGCCGCTTATTACTTTTTTTTTTTTTTTTTTTTTTTTTTATTAGAGAAATCTCACGCGTCGATATCGTTCGTTCGCGTATCATTCATCGACACGTTCTCCGGCCTTCCATCCGTTTCGCTAATAACGGAACATTTAACGGGACGTATTACTTTACATATTTAATATTATGGTTATTCGCGATAGACTAGCTAGTTTCCTCTTTTAATCCGTTATCTTGGCTTTTCTATGACCAAAATTAACGATTTATTTCGTTGTACATATATTATTAAGAATTGTCAGTTATAACATTATAAAATACCGAAATACGACAGTTGCGTAAAAGTTACTCGTAACGAAATAAAACTGGAAATACGTCATGATCGTTATTCTCATTCTCCGAGCCGTGCAATCTCAAGAGTTGACATTTACGTCAAGCAACGTTGCTTTTATGACGTAAATACAAAATGGTACGATATTAACTTGACGTTTAAATAAGATTTAAATTAGCTTTAATATCATTGTTGTTAATCCGATCTCTTGAAAGTTTACCTGACGTTATTTATTAGAAACGTTAATTTTATATCGGTAAAATTATAAAAGACGATTAGCAACGCCTGAAAGATTATATTTCTACGAGTGAAAAATTAGCAAACATCGGTGTAGAGGATCGTAGGCAAGCGCAGTCGCTACCGTTCCAACGATTCCATCTTAAAGCGTTCGTTCTGTTACGTAACGATCAGCGTTACAATCAGCCTAATAAGCATAATTTCCATGTTACGTTCTCGTTACAGTATTTTTTTTTTTTTTTTTTTAAGAATATTTCGTAGCAACGCTGTCTTTCGATTGCACGAGTCGACATCGACGCAGTGAACACGGTTCAAGATACTATCGATGTAATTAGCAACATTGGACACACGTATTATTACAAAACAGCGTGCGGATACAACACCGTTATTTTCATAATTGCACAACTAAATAATTACTCGTGCTCGTGTTGTTGCATAAAAAACTGAGACATATTATAAAAAGCACGTAAAAAGGCCGCGGAGCATACCGTCGGGGCAAATGTCACGGTTTGCCGTGGCTAATTCGTGCTCACGCAAACCCTTTGGCTGGCAGCGTATCTACGAACCCAAGGCGCTCTGTCTTACCAGTGATGGATGTTGCGAGGGCCCCGACTGGTAGCGACGACAGTTGCGTTACTATTCCATCAACGAGTCTCCTAATCCCGGCCCCTTGTTCTTCCTTCTTGCACGAGTGCAGACAGTGCAAGTTAACACGTTGACCGTTTTCAGTGGTCATCGGTGACAACGTTGACAAATTTTTTGGGATCATTCAGTGTCGTATTACACTTCCGTAATAGGCCCTTTACACCGCAAATTTACACCGTGACCTCGGGAGACATTTAAGCCAGTAGTTTTCACACTCTGATTTTAGTCACGGCGTATTCTAGAAAATGTACAGATATCTCGACCACCCACTCTTTATACAAATTTGAAAGTTTAGCGAAAAGTCGAATTTATAGATACGAAGGTCGATAGACGATCGAAGTCGTTTGATGATAACGCTAGACTACCTGTAGTTAGGTAAAAATAAGATAAATTTCGTGGACTAACGAACGTTTCAACAATGCGATATAATGTATCAATTTATCCCAGAGCAACGTATACGTGTAAAAGTCGCGTACCGTACTACGTGTTAATAGCGCTAAATGCCGGCTAAATTGCCCGGGGAGTTAAATTGATTTTGTCAAGAGCCGCTGGATGCTGGCCTAGGCCTCCCCAGGGTGATGTTGGCGTACCGAGCAACGTTCCTATCCGTTCTTGCACCGTCTCTAGGATAAACGGTACGATTTATGAAAAGTGGTCCCGTTCTATGGGTGAATGGGTGAAGATGTTGCAGCCGGAACCGCGTATAATAGCTGCGCTGGTCATCGCCGTATGACCGAGTTACTTCGCGCCAGGTATAGGCGTGTTAATCAAGTATGAGAAGAGTTTCAGAACGTTGACACTTAACCGCGAATTACGAACGCAACAAGGAGTTTGATACGTAATAAAGAAAGAAGAAGATAAGTCGATATCGTTCGTTTCTTGTTTCGATACGATACGAAAAACTGCGAACAACATGAAGAAACAGTATATGTCTATATTTGCATATCGCCTTTATCTCCTATTTCTCCGAACAATACGATGATATATGCGTATTGTAGTATCGCAGACAAAAAGGTCTAAGGAGATATCGGGTAAATCATAAACAATGTCGCGAGAGCCGAGGCGTCGTCGGCTCCATCAATGTGTGTCGTCGGTCCTTCGATCGAATGGTTTCGTAGAAAAGGCCTGCGTGGCCCTGGCCACGAGTATTTGCGGAACACGTGCGTGGTGGGCCTAAGAAAAGTCAAAGAGATGCTAGAACTGGCGGTGTCAGCGAAGAAGCCAGAGAGTAAAATTTCGAATGCCGCGAGACAAATTGAATCGGGAATAAAAGTGACGGACGAGCATTGACAAATATCGCCTTGTCATTAGAAAAATTTGACCGGCCAAACGTCAAAGTACAGATACCGAAAGTCTAACGAAAAGAAGAGAAAGAACTGGAAATCTGGAAAGTAAATTTAATAAATAAACGAAAGATATAGGAAGAACGTAGGAGACGAATATCGGAAGATGTATATTAAAAATTACATTTTTTAAAGCAAATTGTAAATCCAGCTGCAAATCCAGCAAATCTCAACTTCGTTAAAAAGTAGTCGACGCCATCCTCGCACTGCCTGGTTCCTGAAAACGATTTTACGTCGTCGACCACTTGAATTTTCTCACCGCGACAACCATCAACCTTTCGACATCGAATCGAACTTGGAGACCGAGGCTTTTTCGATGCGATCAAGACCAGGTTTCTTACTTTGCCCCCGTTCGCCTCTATCCTCCACGATTGCGTAAGCAAAGAGGGGAGACATAGGCCGACAGGAGGCGCTCTCGATATTTACAGCGGACTGTTTTCAAATATGTATATCGCTTTCTACTCGAATTGACAAGTGGGACGATCGATATTCGGCGCTGGTGCCGCGGAATCCCTCTTGCCCCGTCTGTCGCACCGATGCCAGGTTCCTGCAATCGCCAAGCTTTTGCAAGTACCTCGCGAGCCTACGGAAATCAGACCGGCTCGAATCGAACATCTGCATTGACTTACGAAAGTACTCGAATACTTTTCACAGGAAAGTTGTCACGAATATATCGCGTACGCTGCACGAAAGTTGTTGAAATTTCGTTAACGTTGTAATCGAAACAGTAGCTGGCGAAAGCGCTCGATCGCCTGGAAAAACTTTTCACGATAACTTCAAAGCCTTAGGTAATGCACGCGAAGCAGAGAAAAAAGATTCTAATATTATATTCCTTATTTAGAATGTTTTGCGATTCGCTTGAAAAATATGACCAAATTTATAGACGATGAAATACTTGGACGTGTATAATAAGTTTCTTAAACAAAAATTACTGTTAAATCAGGTGAAACACAAACACGTGTAAACGCAGAACGTAAAACGCAAAGAAACGCAAAGAAATGCAAGAAAAAAGAAAAAACGTAAAAAAGACGTAAAAAAAAAAAAAAAAGAAAAAAGAAGAGAACTCGAGCGTATCAGAGAATTGCGTTGTACGTGCGTGTTGCTCGATCCTTGGATATCGAAAGGCTAGAACTTGCGCGATCGAAAAATGTTTAAATAACTGAAAATTGTCAGAAATTATGTTTAGCGGAGTCGATTTACCGATTTTAATAAGCGGACGTTTCATCGCAAACCAGATGCGTACTCGATTTCGGGCTCGTTTCGTTCGCTGAATCGCTCGATACTTTCGATATTTGTACTCTTTGAATCGATAATATCGATTGCATGGAAACAGCGATGGAATATAATCAGCGCTACTACGATCAGCTGAAATTCCGAACTTATGAATTTTTCAACAAGTAGAGTCACGTGAGAGGATCGCACGATTTGCCGTAGATTTGTTGAGCGATGGCATTCTGAAAAATTGACGGATATAAGTTGTGTCGGTATTTGAAAAATTATATCGAGAACGACGAGCTATTTACGCGAATTAAAAATGTTCTTTAAGAGAATAGACGAAGGAAAGGAGGAAGTGTAGCAAGAGGGGGAAGGGAAATAGGAAGAAACAGAAAAGACTAACCAAAGTGGGGTTAAGGATGGCTTATATATTTAATTTTCGCAAATATTCGTCACCTATTCGATCGAATGCGATCGATCGGTTGCAATTGTTATCGATATTTGCTTCTACAAAGCGACAAAGTGACGGATAAATGAAACTTTGCAAGTCAATTTTCCACTGTTATTTTAATTGAAAAAGATATTTTAGATTGGGCCGTTCATCCGCAACGTTCCGGAATCCGGCCAAGCGGCGTAAATACTTTCATCCTTGGCCTTTTTCACTGTGCAGAAATCATCAATCGGGTCGTGCACTCTCGAGATTAATCCGCACCTTACGCGCTTCAGCTTGAAATAGATGCTCGTTAATACGTGAGTTTTCTTAACGAATATTTCGCGTTACATTTCCATCGGTTTTATCATTGACTGCTTTTCCTAAGATATAGTCTGTAAACGATATATCGACGAAGGAAAGACGGTAGAACCGATTATCAAACACAAACGCGAAATACCATATTCAATTCGTCGAATAATCGTCGATGACTCTTACATTTCTTTTCACTTTCGATTTTTATTTCGCTCTGTTTCTCGATCGTTCCGTGAATCGATGTTCCGATAATTGGAACTCTAATATAATACAAAATAACTCGATTGGGAATTGAGAAAACGTTCTCGCAATAAAATTAATGCATCGTTTATTAGGTTCAATCTGGAAGGAAATCGGATCGCCAGATGGTGCGAAAAGAGTCGAAAATAAGTAGCAATGGTGCGCGCAACACGGTTCACAAGCTATAGGAAAAGCTTAAAACCGCTTTCGTTCCTTTTATCGGCTATCTAGAACGTTTCTTCGTGCTGCAATGTCATTATTGTTATCGTCGGAACGTCGGCCGAGTAGCCGTCCAGTTTTCCGAGACAATCGAACCGGACATTGGTAAATGAATTATTAGCAAAGCGTTCCGTAAGTGGATTAAACGTTGTTCCACGAGACGCTTTAATCAGATTAAAATCTTAAAAGCACGGGCAAACGTTTTTAAGCGAAACCGGGGGAAAAGTAGCTAGCGCTTTATCGGTTCAGCGTGACAATCTCTATCGAACACCATGTACAGAAGATCCGTTCTTGTTTGCTCACGGTTTTTACAAAGCATTTTTGGCCGAATTACGCGAAAACTTTCGACAAATATTTATCGATTCGTAAACCCAAGGAATTGGAGAATTTGATAGCGGAAAAATTGAATAATGCAAAATAAACGAACAAAGGAAACAAATAAATGCGATATCGAGCCTCTGTGGATTAATTTCGGAATTAGAGAAGCTGCAATCGCGAATAACTAAATGTAGTTGTGCGAGATGGACCGGTCTATAGAGTACGTGATCGCTGTATCCAAGCCAATCGTCGCTACCTTATTCGTTGGCAGAATAAGCGAACAAACACTAGCGGGAAGATGGTTTGATATTCTCCTTTAACCTTTAAAATTCTCTGGTAGATCAGCATCGGCACTACCGGCGAAGACGAAGAGGAAAACGAGAGGTCTCGGTCGCGGCCGTTTTCGACCTTATTACAGCGAATACGTACACGACTTTGGACCTTGCCACCACTTTTCCCATCGACATCGAGATTCCTATCTTAATCGTCGTTTTTACGAGCATGCAACGTCGGTCGCGAGCTCGACCTTAAGCTCTTGTTAAGTTAGCGGCGTACTCGCACGAACGAGGATCGGGGCTCTCGAATTGCGGATAATTCGAAGCGGAAATAACGCGTACGTGGATCGAAGCTGCTTTTCCATCGAGAAAACGTGTTGCCCGAATCGAATCGAGCGAAAGAAACCGAGTAATTTTTATTTGCAGCGTGATCGTGTACGGTTAATCGAATAGCGTTTCTTGTCGAATCATCACGCACACAAACGCTGCAAACGAAACAAACGAAACAAACGAAGTATATCAGACAGGAATTCAAATTCTTCAGAATCGAGTTGATAATGATTTACAATTACCGTAACGTTATCTAACAATTTCATCGTCCTCTCCATCATCCAATCATCCAATACACTTTTTTATCCGCTGAAAGAATAAGGCACGAATTGGGTTCGCGAATCGAAGCAAATCCGATCGAATCGAAAGTCTTCCGACGTTGTTTAGTTGTAAAGTTAAACGACTGTGTTTAAGCACGGTACGGTCAGGTTGGGTGATGTACGTTTGAAGCCGGCATTTGACAACTTTTTTACCAACGTTCCTATGCACGTTTCCATACATTGGATCGGTTTAGCTCGACCTCCAGACTCCTTGGCGCTATCGTGCCTCGATACGAGCTTCATAAATAATCAACTTTCTACACACGAGTCTATACCGCCATGTCGGAGGTAAAATTCTGACACTGTGTGTGGAATTTTCAGCAACCATTTCGCTTTCGTAACATTACCGAACGTTCATTTATCCTAATTCAGCGAAGAATTTAGCGACCATCGTGTACCGTCGAATTCTTAACTCTCGTCGAGGAGAATTTTCGAATTTTCAAGCTTCTCGGTCTTTCCACTTTCATATCGTTCTGAATTTCTGAATACTCGGATTTTGGAATATCCGTGTTTCCCAAATCGAAATCCCAGCACTCTGGTTTTCTGCATTTTTATTTGGATATTCAAAGTTTTACGCTGTGCAGCTCCTGGAAACTTGCCCTCGTACACATCTGCCGCTATCCACGGAGTCGTTCAAACGTTTCGCTTGTATGCTTCGAAACGTTTGTAAGATAGCGTTTTGGAGCTAACTGCACGAGTTGGAAAAATTCAAGGTTGCCTCATTGAAGAGAACAGCGTTGTTCCATCGGTTCGACCTCGTAGGTTACGTAACTCGGATGAAAGAAAAAGTCTGCTTACGTGTGGCGACGCTGAGCGATCTTAAAGGCGATCCGCATTAGCGACGTTCTCCGCATTAGCGAGCCACGCGATCGTTCGATCGATCGGATCGACTGGCGGTGGACAAGGCCGGCTCCGTATCTCTTCTCAAGTATCGTTTCGACCGAAACTGGAAGAACAACGCGCTCCCGTCGCGGCTGTTGTTTTCCATTTCGTGGAATTATCGTCGCGTTGCATCGATTTCGCAGTTGGAAAACCAAACGACGTTAACGCGAGCCGTTTAGCGTTCAATAGCATTGAACAAGTCGCAGTTACTAATCTTTTCGCGCTTCATGCCACGTGGCAATAGCACCACGATTATTCCATCTAATCACTTACGAAGAAATCGGTTAATCGGTTAATCGAATTGTCGTTGGGTTTCATGCGAAAAGTCATAGATCATTTATTGCACGTTGTTACGTATGCACGAGTTGATCGTTTATTTTCTTCTTTCTTTTCTAAGAAATGCTTGTTACAAACTTATAAATTCCTGCAGATTTCTCGTATATATGGATGTAGTTGACTTTTCGAATAGGAAAGCCAGCTGCAATAGTCGAATAGGAAAATAATTGTAATCGTTGTGCATTTACCGTGTACGTCAAGTAACAATTTTCGTATGGGTAGATTCGATGGCTGTAGATATTATACATTTGATTTACGCGAACAGCAACACTCGTCAAGCAACTAGTTGTTGTACCGTACATGTATTCTACATGGATTCAATGGCTTCCTGTATAGGAAAAACAATAGCCATTCTACTAGTTTCCTGTACAATTCCATGTATAAATAGATTTCCATAGGATTAACGACTATGAACGGGTTATACTTACTCTACATGAATAAGAATAGCTATTGTTTCCTATATAGGATGAATAGCGACGACGTACGTGTATGACTGTCGTTGATAACCATTCGGCTACTTCTAGTCTATTTCTGCCATTTCACTGGCGATAGTACATGAATTTTGCCAAAATATACGATTTCGTCGTAAACTAATAATTCCAACCTTACTGCCTATCTTTATTTTATCAATTAATAAATAACTACTAATTAACGAACTATACAACAATTGAGTTAGCCGACTCGGTTTACTCTAATACATCCTAGTCTACACCAGACTCGATTTACAATCGTTTCGTCGAACAACTTGGTCAAGAAGCGGAATCGTTTATCGCAACGAGCGATCCAACAAGAGGATGGGGCATCGTTATTCTGTTCTGAAAGGATAATCGTTTTCCTTGTTTTGAACGTCATCGGTATTCCATCTTGCGCAATTTCAGTCTGCTCCGTTACGTTTCTACGCTCATGTGTGATTCCAACGCACGTAGAACCATCGAAACTGTGCTTGTAATCGTTTTATCGTTCCAAACGAGATGCTGGTCGTGCTGGAAAAAGAGAAGATCGGCTGATCCCGGTGAACATCGATCCTCCGCGAACGAATAAAAATTTCATAGCGAAAAGAGCTTCGTTGGCCAGTTGATCGAAAAATTCGATTCTTTCGATTCGAAATTGGACTACGCTTCGACTATGTGTTCCTTCTTGGAATTGGTTCTTTCGGACATGGCTCGTTTCAAATACCAAGATGGCAACCTCGAAGGAAACTTTCTCAATAGGGAGTTGTTGATCACCCACCACCAGTGTCCCTCCACTCTCTGGTAACTCTGTTTGTTTGTGACTTTTTCGAGGACAGTTGCTCGGTATATGAACGAACCGACCGGCACGACTCTTGATTTCGCAAAAGTTCGCTGTTTTGCGAGGGATGGCGTCTTTCAACGATACGCATCTCTGTACATCGAGGCTTGTCCACCGGGACGGTCTATTCCGATTATTCGACGATTCTATTCAACGAAGGATAAACGCGTTCAAGTTAGTAGGAGTTTAAAACGCGTTTAAAATATAAAAAGTTTCGTATATATTTGGCAATAGAGAGAGAGAGGTACGAATTAAAAGGAGAAGCGCGTACGAGTTGGAAAATAAGCAAGCGTACGTGCCGATACTTTTTGTCGCCGCCTGTGGTATTTTCGACGCCTGAAAATATCAAACAAACGATACGATGCCGTGAAAGCGATAAAAATCGCAGGTCTATTATACATCCTCCTGGAGCCTTGTCGCGTCACGGGCGATATTTTTTCTCCGCGGCTGTTTCGCAGACCCTGAAAGGAAATCGAGAGCTCGGGTCTTCGTAGGTCACCGTTCAAAGGCAACCCTGAACAAGAGAGACGCGAACGTCGAGGGCAACGCAGATAATATCGCGTCGGCGATCGATCGTTGGAACGCGAAAGTCATACGCGGTGACTAGAACGTGGAACGAGCGAGAAATATGAAGATAGGGCACTCTAGAAGATTATTCCGTGATAACATACGTCTTTCTAATCGCTACGAGCTTCGAGATTTACGACATGCCGCCCCGGCGCGCCGCGGCGGCAGCAGTCACGTTCCGCTGTAAGATCAATTTTCGTCGAATTCCAGCGAAACCTGGGTGGAAAAACATTCCGCAAGTTTACCGCTCGTTTTCGATCGCGGACTGATCGCTTGAAATTCAGTATTCACGATTAATAAACGAATCGTATGGAATATTTTGGCCCCCATCTTTCGCGTAATTGATACAAAAGAGACGTTTCCCTTTTCTTCGAACGAGTATCATCCTTCAATGGAATTTGTTAAACATTCAAACGATATTCAGATATAACGATATAACGAGATAATGGAATGAAATAATAAAATGATATTTATCATAGTAAGATGTGGCGCATATAAGCGAGAAATTTTTTCCAACAGTTTTAATAACCGTTGTTCTATTATATTATATCGTATTATATTATCACATCGTATCCTATATAATATACGTTTAATATATGTATAGTAGTAATTGATACGTGATGTTACGTAACGTAAAATTTGACCGTAAAAGTTTCGCATTATTTATTCGTTCAAACTTTTTGCGGTTTTCCATTTTTCTATTCGATTTTTGCGAGGATATCCGTCAGTTTCAGGAGAAAGGCGTGGAGCCGCGAATTTCACGACGCAAAGCGATTAACTCGTAGCATGTCGCTAGTATTTTCCGCGTGCCGAGTGTCACGATGCGGAAGAATTGAGTGCTTTCGCTGTCGACAGGTGGTCAGACAGACAGTTTCGTGCGACGCGGGCATCCACCATGTGTAACGCAAGGTGGCTAGCGTTCTGGACAAACGTCGTTTTTTTGTCGTTTCCTACAAAACGGAAAAGCAGAGATCGCAACTTTTGCGAACGTTGATTCGGTCGTATCGATAAAGAAATCGAGGCATTTATTTTGTCTAATTACGATAAGAAATTGCGGGGAAGATTCTCCGACAAAATGTAATTTACGCGGTAAAAGTTGCAAGAGAAAATTGAAATAAAACGTGCAAAGGTTGCAAGCTGAATATCAAACTGAGTAGCAGATGGATGGAGATCTCCAAATATGTATTCCTCTTCGAATCAGAAATACAAATATGAATAGAAGAGAATTCAATAATATTAATACAGATATTTGTGCAATATCGGGGTTGTATTAAAATTAGATTTGTCGATTTTTATAAAAGTCTCGAAAGCGTTCGACGACGAAACGTACAATTAAATAAAGTGGCCTGCTATCGTACACGTATCGGACAAATAAATGGCGGTGAAACTTGGTGAACAATTTCATCAAATAGCAACGGTTAATCGTGCAGAAATTTGGCGATGCAAAGCGCCGTACACAATTATGGTGGAACCGTTCGCACCGTACGGCCGATGGCAATTCAATTAATTTAAAAGGCTGTCATTGTCACAAGGTGGCTTTGAAAGCGACCACGTCGTTCCCGACCACATCGTAATGCCGGTTTTATTAAATGTCTAGCTGCTTCGGTGCATTTTGTTTAATTGAGAATTACGTGATTGGGGACGGGAGACTCGTCGATCGATTATTATTTGAAGGCACGATCGATGATCCTAACGATCGTAACTAATTTTTCGTTTTATCTTCTCTCTCTCTTTCTCTCTAGTTATTATTCTCTCGTTATATTTCAAATTATGTTACTTAAGATACAACGGAGGCATAGCATCGTAAATGAAAACGACCAATTTCCGAAAAATTGAGCAATTATTTTTATACATTTTAAAAATAAATGAAAAACAACAACTCTTTGCACGCAAACATATTGCGTGAAAATACGTAATATTTAGCGGTATTCCAATTTGTACAGACGTATTTTAACTGCATCCTGATCAATAAATTCCTCGACAACCAAATATTCTACATTTTCTTTTCTCACCGTCCATTTTTTTTCTTTTCGATCGGAGGAACGGGATTTGAACAGGTCGATGCTCGAAACGAAAATACCCGAACGGGCTGGTTGGTGGCCCTCCGCCGTTCCTATTGCATGCAACTGGCGTACGCGAGGCTCGTAGCGTCGCGGACCGTGAAAAGTATTCTTCCGGCGAAAGTGGTGCGAAAAGTTGGAGGAAACGGAGCGTATCGTGACAAATCAAATTGATTGTTCGACCGTCGGTGCCGCATTCCGCTGGATGTAATTGGCCTCGAAATCTATTTTCCAACATTCGTATTTAATCCCCATCTCTGCGACAACACGGAACTGACGCGTCGCTGTAAAAGATGAAAAAGGAAGCGCAAGATTTCGATTTTGCCTGCGGATCATCGAAACGCCACCGCTGTGCATTTCCTTTCTCTTTTTCGTTTACTCCCTTTATTATTGCACGTAAGCATGCTACTTGGGATTAACTCGACGGCAGCATCGGTGTTTCATAGTTTGTTGTTGCTTTCGCCCTTATGAAAAACCGCTTTCTCGTACCAACGAGTTGTTATCGGCGGGTTTATTCTTTATTTTTGCAGTTACGCCTGAAAGAAGAGACGCCTTTTTTAAAGTGGAAACGCTTGGCTCTACCGGTCATTTTTAGTATTCCATTAGTAAATTGGTGTGTATTATTTTTGTTAATTACGCGGCTTTCTTACTTATGTGGTTTAGTTGGGTCATGTAAATGGAAATGTCTAAATAGAAAGCGCACTATACGAATTAAACAATCGTGTTAGACGGCTAATTATCGTTGAATATCAGTCAGTTACGCGCAAAACGATCGAGAAGAGATCGAACGCAGGGATATAAATGAAAGGGTTGCGATGCGCAAATCTTAAACCTTAATTAATTATTTTGTCTGCACCTGGAAATACGAAATCTCGAAATCTCGAAGAAATACAAACAGAAGTAATAATCGATACAGGGTGCGCAATATCTTTCCATTTTAAAAGCTGTTCTCGCGTGTCGCGCGTACGGAAGCCACACGATAGACTATTTTTCAAGCGGACGAATCAATCAGTTTCATTGTTTTTACGGCAAATAGCCTGTCAACGTTGGATGCGGTTAATAATGGATTTCCAATTTTTCGACTAGGTAGGTTGAACCAGCTTCTGCTGCCAGCCAGCCCAGCCGTCTCACCCGTCCTTTCTCCTCTTCGTCGAGCTCGCCGATGTTACGGAAACGATTGAAAATCAAAATATCGCTGACCGCAGACATCCGCGGCCCGCGGTCAATCTCGCTGATTAATCATTCGGGATAGACCCAGCGTTTTCGTCATCATCGTCGAATCGCGCAAAATCTTTACCTCTTTCCTATTGTCTTTCTCCTTCTTCTGGTTAGCGAAACTTGATCGACCGACTAAAACCGATCAACTCGATCCCGTTGTTTTCCTCGCTTCTTCTTCTTCTTCGCACTTTCATATCCTCTTTTCCATATTTTTCTTCGAATTTTCAAAATCAACCAGCAAATTTCAAGCTTAAAGACTACCGTGTTTGAATAATATCCGTCGATGTATAATATTCACGGCGGATCATACGTATAAAGCTGAAAAGAAGAACAGGATTAAACAGGAGTTAGTAAAATTGTTGATGCGTAGGGGTAACGGTTTATGCAAAATATTTTCCCGGTTAAAACGAAGGAAATGCGTTCTATCTAAATAGAAATTTCTTTCGTTCTCTACGTGTTTGTTTAACGGGCGATAGAAATGAAACGAGACCAGGAGAAAAAGTAAAAACAAGCGGAACATGGTTTCGAAGAACTGTTATCGTACGACGAGTAAAACAGTCTATATAACTGATTCAGAGATGCAAAGACATTCTTGACGATGACATTTTTAACGACCAAGTAGATCGAGTCAGGTTCAGCGTTAAAGCAAATATCAATTCACAGAGTTAGATAACCGTTTAAACGACTTTCCTTGCCCCCCCCCTCCCCGCTTTGACGAGTATAGACGCGTAATAATCCTATTTTTATTACACGTTTACTGCTTTCAACTGCATTTAGGATGATGGTCGTAAATTGCCTTTACTGTAACGCGTTATTTTTACTAGCAATTTGTCGTTTTATGGTAGCGAATTATTATCTGGCATTTGCTGATTTACCACTGGCGTAATCTACTAACAGCCAGCCCTTTTTCTCTCTTATAACTTTTCCTATTCGCCGTGATTGTTTAAAAGAAATCTGACAAAGTGCCTGTTGCGCGATTTTTCTTCTTCCCATTCTCACATGGAATATCATAGGGGCAAGAGAAGCCTGCAACTAAGCTTCTCTTTTCTTAGTTGAAATTACACGTTAACTTGAAGGCTAGTTAAACGTTTGAAAGAGAGAGGAAAGACGAGAATTTTACGAGCAATAGAATTACCTTTGCAGGTTATTTTGTCAAAATTATGATATCGAAATGAATATGGTATCGAAAAGAAAGGAAACAGAGGCGGAGGAGGGGAAGAGGAGAGTCAACATTTTCTCACGATTTCACGTTGCAGCAACGCGCAGCGATGGAACAGAGGAGTCGGTTCCATTGCTAATGGAGCTGTTACGTCGCGAATTCGAAACACGAAACGCGTACTGCGGCGCTCGCTTTTCGAAAAAAAGCGTCGATACGAATTTCGGTCGCGTACAGCCGATAGAGGCGTTCCGCTTTACGGCGCGTGATCACCCAACTTAAATGTATCGACAGCGACGACGATACGGAACACCGGGAGCCTCGATAAACGTCGTTTAAATCGAGCACACCGATTTTCCTTTGTCTTCGAGAGCATGCTCCTTCTTACGACAGCTGCACGCGTGTCATGCTCGACATGCTCGGTTCCCACAAATCTCGATACTATCGTGTGTTACGTTCAGAAAAATCGCTACGGTCGAAGGTGATATTCGATAGAACCGACCAGCGAACATGGCGACGTTAGATCTTAATTGTACAAAGACGTCGCGGATCTCGCTTCTTCCCACATACTCGTCCACTGTATGATTTTGAAAATATGATAAAAGCATAAATATTTCGATCAAAATCCAATCTCTCTTGAATATCGATCAAAAATATCGAGACGAAAGCCCTGTACGATTTCGGGATCGAATACACCATGTCTAAACTATATCCGATTATAGATGCTTACCTGGAAGAACGACGTTTCATACGCATCGACCTAATATTACGCGTGGAAACGTTTAGTGTAATAAAAATTCGTACCAATAAATTATCAAACACGAAGTGAAAATGCCGATGGGCGAACAAATACGAGCACTTTATTTAACAAATACCTCGAACAGCGTTGTCCAGTCCCAATAAAGCAGTACGTTTCTATTCGCCAATCTAATTAACCCCTCGTATTTCGTTCCATCTGCGTATCTTTTTCCTCCCCTCCTCTTCTTTTTTATACTTTCTCTCGCGGCTTAATGGCAACTGGGTCACGGGCCGAAAATATCGATGTTCCATAATCTCGTCGGTGAAAAGGCTTCGCGTTAGCGAGCCAGCCCCTGTGCACACGACCGAAAGCTCTCTCCGCGACTTTTGCTGAAACTCGACCGTCCTTGACTGAATCGAGCCGCCTCTGGTATTCGTCGTTTCGCGTTCACGGCCAAAGATCGCCGACTCTCGAGTGCATCCCGCTGCTCGAAAATATTCGCCCCTCCAACTCATCGGCGGCCCCTTCGTCCCCCTTTTCCTCGCTAGATATCACGAATGGCTCGCGAAAATATTTCGAAGCTCTTGGAAACTTTTTACGTTTATATCAGCTACGGAAAATATCTTGAAATCTCGTTAGAGACACGACTATCGCGACTACGTTCGTAAAATTCGACACGGATCTGAAATTATATATACGAGTTACAGGACGTTCGACGTTTATCGCAAACGTACGTACACCTGCGATTAGCAAAAGTGTACGTCAGCGTCAACTTTTCTACAGAGGATGTGTAGAACCATCTATTTCCAAAGTTATTGTCTCGCCGATAGCTGCAACTATAAACGCGTCATCGGGCTTTAGGCTCGATATTTTATTAGGCTCGATACGAGCGCGGTTCTAAGAATCGGGCTGCCGACAAGGGGCCCGACGCTCTCTGTTGTCGTTGTCCGCCGCCGAGGAACGCGTAACATCAACCACATCTCGATTCGCGTCAGAGACCAGGCAGCCAGGCCGCGCTTCGGAACAGATGGGCTGATGACGGAAATAAAGACGTGGGCGGCACACGACGACAATGTATATCGCCAAAGCGAAGTGCCTAACGAACCATCGATATCTCAACGGTCCTTTCGCCGAATGTTCGAGAAGAAGGCGTGCGTGACAAAGGTGGCGGACACCTAACAAACGCGTGGATAGTGGGGATATTGAGGGGTGACAAAGAAAAAGAATCGGATCCCATCGAAAGTGGTGAGTTGTAAGAGCCTTTTCAGCCTTGGAAAGTCACGGCTGGAGTTCGGAAGTACATTGTAATCAGTGTAAACAAAGTGTTAAGATATAAATTCTCTCTTTTTATTATTATTATTATTTTTTTTCATCTTCGATTTCCTTCTTTTTGTTTTTTGTTTTACGTGACAAACGCGTGCGCGGGGCGCTCACGACTCGACGACACTTTCTCACGGAGCTACGCAATATGCAAACTGACAAAACCTTCCCACCAACCGCGGAATCTTGGACGACATCGACATCGCCAAATATCGTTATACGTATTATCTAACACGTAGCTGGTGGTCTACAGCGTCGACAGCAATACTTGACATACGGTGTATCGAGTAGCGTGTAACGTCAATTCACATCAGAGACCAGGTCACACACCGCGTACCCTCAATAGTCCCAAGTAGCCACCGGAGGTCTTGGAATTTTCATAGTTAAGTTGGTCCTTCGGACCAAGCGAGTATCTCTTGTCTTAGGTTTCCTTTTACGTTTATCGTTTACTATGGGTTAACAGGGAAAGTTAGTTTTTCCTCACGTCTGGTATGTTCCGTTAGCAACTTTCTCACGAGGGCGGCTAAAACCCTTCCTGGTCCACCAAACGTCGTATTATCCAATCGGAGACGGCGTCTATTGCCCTCCCTAACCACCTCCCTAACCAAAATTGTCATCAACAAATCCGATAGTCCCGTGTCCTTAGACACACCCACCCCTAGCTTTCCTCAGACACGGTATCGTCGGTAAAACTCACTTATTCTGTATCCTTAGAATAGTCAACGTATATTTACCTGTCTCTACCCTTATAACAGTCACGTACTTAACGTATCGGTGTGACTAGGTTTTACGTAACGTGGTTGGAGTGAATTGTGATTTATGTTAATTCAGTGTGTATTCCAGTTCGATCGCTGAATTTCTAATAAAGTTTAATTAAAACAAAATTAATAGTTGTCTTACGACTCAACTATTTTTATTTTATCACCCAACCCTCAAGTTTACGTGACGAGCGCTTAGTTGTTTATTATCGCTAAAGTATTTCAACGCTTGTAGAAACATTTTATAGAAACCATAATCAGACTCGACTATCGCGATTATATTGGTTACGTTGGTAACTTACAATATGGTGTACAATCGGTGTAAAATTTATTACGTGGCTATCAACGGCTATTAACGACGATATAACGACGATATAACGTTATAAATAGAGAAAGAATCTCGATCATACATATGTTTATGCCTCTTTAAAATCACGTCGTTTATGATAGATTATTGATTACAATTTACTAATGTTTCATCAAAATTTCATTTACTCCGATCCGAAAAATCGTTTCAAAAAACCAGAAAACCGTTAGGGAAATAAGATTTCTCACCATCTTTTTCCATCGTTTTCCTTTTCGTTCGAACATCGAGCGATCAAAGGTGGCGATCGAACGAATGAATTCAAGTATGTTCGCCAGTTATACGCCGAACAGTCATTGCCAAAATTGTTTGGGGCGAACCGTGAAACGCCGCTAGGATTGATCCTCGACGCGACTTTGGCCCATCTTCAGAGAGATCTTATCCAAAGTCCGGAAAAAGCTTCGCCCTCGACGTAGCTAAGCTGCAAAGAGGGTAGAAATCTCGGAGTATGCGAACGGCCAGATAGCATTTTGAGTGGAATCGGGACCACCCGTTTCTATGTCCGATATCGTCGAACAGTAGTTACTGGAATGGCCAGAATACAAGGTGAGGATGTTCATGCAGGCTCGAAAGTCGATTGTAAAACGCCCGTAAAGACCGTAACATCCTCGTCGTTTTACGGGGCTCGTTTCTTCACCGAGCTTGTTCGCGCCGAACGTGATTGCAATATAGAATTTCTGATCTTTTATTCAAATTTTTTCCTTATTTCACATGTAATAAGGGTGAAAGTGCGACTCTGTTTCATGCGTTATACACGTGGCTTATACGGTGTTTCACCATCCCATGAAAACATTTCGAAGGAAACCACTGGAAAAGACGATGATAGTCTTTGGTTATGATTCGTAGCAAATGCTTCTTTATTCCGTGAATTATTCTCCATCAAACTTACGTCTTCTATTTAAACGTTCTACGTTTGCTTCGTTCTAATCTTCGAACTAATTTTATACGCGATAATTCGATCAAACGAAACGAAGGAAAAATGGAGGAACTACCGTTCGTCGACGCGTTCGATCGATTCGCTTTTCGACCTCACTACCGGCAGAAAAATTGGGAAATGGCGAAGGGACTCGAATCCATTTGCATGACGTCGTGAACGCCCACCGTTTGACCTCGAGCGTGTTGCCATCTTTTAGAATAACGAGCAGCTTTTGGCTCGCGGATTATGACGGGTCACGCGTGCGTCCCAAACAGTAATAGACAGCCACGCGTGTAATTGTAAGACCGCCCTTTCGTAGGGTGTCGCTTTTCGGGGCCAATCTGAAAACAACTGCCGGCCTTGAATTGATCTTCGGCAACAAACGCTTCTAAATCATAATGCACTCTTCGTTCTTCCTACGATCTTTATGCTCGACTACGGCAATTATTATTTGCGTAATCTGTGTCACGCTATCACGTTATTTGGCTACAGATTCCAGATACAATGGCTCGCGAAACTATTTTAATATTTATACAAATTTTTTACCAATATATTATATACGGCAAATAAAACATTTGTTCAAACTTTCTTAGCGTTGTAACGAGATTTGAAACTAATCGGAAAATGTGATAATATTTATTGCGAGTATGCGCTTAACAGAGATTACGAAAGCGTTTGAGCAGTTAATCATCGACAAGCCATTAAGCGTATAATTTTAACGATACAGTAAATCGTTATAGATAACTGTGAGTGATTTAATCTTAACTGTGAGCCTATTTAATCTTACTTTCCACTGAATCTTATTTTATCATACATTGCTGATTCTACTAATTCTACCGATTCTCTTCTTCTTCTTTGCGGTAAATAACTTGCGAGTTGTCTACATATTTCCACATTGGTTCTAAATTTTATACTAATATAATCACGATAGTCGTATCTGGTCGCAGTGGCAATGAAATTTCCACGCTGTTGGCAACGGAAACTATCGAGAATATAGAGGCGACGACGTGCGCCACGATATCCACATATCCACGATCATTGTCACGCGGGGGTGTACGCGTTGCACAATCTTCGCAACAACTATTTGAACGTTGGCGCGTTAATCGTTCGGCTGCGACGAGTGTGCTCGCTTATGACCCAATTTCCAACACGTTCGACTCGACCTAGAGTTCTCCGTCGGCGATCCTCTTGCACTCTGCATTGCCGTTGGATTCTGGAGCTCTGGCGGCTCTGGCACGGCCACGAGATCGTGCACTTTGGACCGATGCCAATGGCCCTATTACACAATCCGCTTGCGCCCTCTCCCCCTTCCCTGTAAAGTTCTAGGTTTTCCGCTGAACTTGATCCATCTCCTTGTTCCTCCCTTGCCCTCGCCCTCGCCCTCGCCCTCTCGCTGCACTTGTCATCTCAAATCCCATTGCAATCACGCTTCCTCAATACCAGCGAGGTCTTTTATCTCGACTATAGTTGACGGATGAATTATTCGTTACGCTTTTCTTATCGTTTTTCTAAACTTTCTGGCTATATTATATTGCGTATTCTATGGGTATAATTAAAGAAAAAATTGTTATATAAACGTTAGGGGGTTCAACGCTAGCATGCTAAACAGTCATAAGAGAGAGAGAGAGAGAGAGAGAAACTACAAAGTACGAAGAGGAAGAACGTCCGCTAATCGCTGGCAAATTTTAGACGAATTTCTTAAAGTTTTCCAAATTTGAACAGACATTCTTTTAGGAACAAATATCCATTTCATCGAATATATCTAAAATGTTTCCGTCAATTATCGGATCGCGATAATAATAAATATTATATTTACCACTGCTTTGGATATTATCGTAACTGTGTTATGCAGATATTGCTTCAATAATTCAATAATTCGATGATTCAAGGAACACAACATTCTAATTGTACTAAATCTTCAGTGTTGACATATTTTAGCTTCGATCGTTTAGAAAAAACCAACGCTACCGTGACACTTTACTTCGCCTAATGAATTCTAGATAATTAATCCTAAATACTCTAACCGATTCTAATAAACCGCAGGTAATTTCCTGTACGTGTCACGATCGATATTTCTTTCAACCATGAGAGAATATCGCGGCAATTGCGAATCAACGAAGAAGAAACCGAATGAAATTCAGCGACTCGACAACACGTTTCAATGAATTAACCGTGTGCATTAACAAAATCTCATTCACCATGTAGCAAAAACACTGGCGATATTGATTTTATTCGTTGGACGAGCGCCAAGATATTTTCATTTTCGTCTGCATTTGCCCTCAACCGTCTGGCACGGACGTTGTAATCCAAATAACGAGTGGAAAGCTTCTCGAGGAAGGTAGGTGTATTTACACGCGTGTCTAGCATTTCGAGAGATCCGTCGGAAGGAATATTCTTAATAAATAAAAATTTCTTGGGCGGCAGTCTGCCCTGGCCAGGAGAGCTAGTAAAGAAAACCAATATATACAGCGAAAGGAGAAAATGGAAAAGTTTCCGAAGAAAGAGGAAATTGCCTGCAGACTTTGTCGTCCCTTTCGCGTTCTTAGAGAGGCTGGTTCTTGTACTCTCGCCACGAGTACACGTGTGCAAAATTCTCTGGTTGAACGTGAATCGATGCGCTTGATCAAAGAGTGGATTTGCGTTTGAGTATTTCTTCTTTATCGTCGGACTGGAGTTATGGTTAGTCGAGTATAGGGTTGAAACAAAGGACCGGTAATACGGAACGAGAAAATCAGTTTTTCTCTCTTTGCTTCTCACATAATTTTCTATATGAACGCTAGTTCATATTGTTCCATAGAGTTCCATGAGTTTTCTTTCGCGCGACTCCGATGTTGGAACGTTGATAATTAAAACGGACGAATAATAATTGAGAAGGAAGAAACGTGTTATTTCGAACATTTGTATCCCAAATTGGAAACTCGATGACCAAAGTGTCAATGTGATCAAAGTACGTAACAAGAGTCGAGGATTACTTGGGTTACTTTTCTTTTTATTTAGTTTATACCATCGATATTATCGTAATCATTCTATATTTCTCCGTTCCAGCTGTTCCAAGGTAGAAGGTGTAGAAAGTCCATAGTCTAAATACGGTAAACACCGGAGGGCGAAGAAAATAATCATTTTCTCATCTTATTCGCGTTTTAATGTTACCATTGTTGCAATTCGACTATTTTCTTTTCAATTATTGGCAAGCTAAAGATTAAAATGTATTTGCTCGATCGAAGAAGAGGATCGAGAACGAAAGCGAGCATTTAGAAAAATTAGTATCTTTTAAAAATTATATTACGTTTCTGGTCTATTAGTTTGTGATGTTAATGTTATTCTAACTCGAGTATGTCTTCTTCCCGGTTACTTTGGAGTTAGTCCAGTGGGACCGGACGGCTAGAAGCGAAGAAACGATAACAGAGTATGGTGAATATCGTTGTCACATTCATTCCGAGTCGACGATTAAAGCGAGAAACTGATAGAGAAGCCACAGATATCAATTTCTCTTCTTTCTTTCGTATCGCGAAGTAACTTTATATCTTATTCGACCGAGTTAGAAAATCGACGACAGAAGCGAAAGAATAATAATAGATTTGAAACGTGAAACGATCAATTTTGCTCTTCTTTCGTTTTATTGGTCTTTGCTTCAAATGGAAACATGTGTATAATAGCAAAAAGTGGAGCGGTACTGCGACAAGAGATGAACGAATCGGCTACTCTTCTTTAGTCGCTCTATCTACACTGTCCAATTTTCTTTTTTTTTTTTTTCTTTCTCTCTTTGTAACGTTAATACCATTGCAACGCGAACATTCTTTCTCTTTAAATATTCTGATATTACAAAGTGAAGAAATGGCAAAGAGATTGGACAAATCATTTTTTTTTCGCTTTTTATTTTTCTTTGTAGTATTAGTATTATCGTAATTCTGGTATTTCTTCCTTTCGGTTGATCTAGAGTTACAAAGCGAATGGCCGAATCCGAGCAGCGATAACGAGAAACGTCACACTGATGAAAATATATATCGCGGTCAATGATCGCGAAAAAGCGTTTTTTGTGTAATTTTCAAGAACGTCGAGGAACAAAGAATGTTTCGGGCATATTACTCTTTTATACCGGCTGAAAAAGCAAAAATGTCACGTAAAATTGTCAGAAAAATGTCAGAAAAAGCGGACGAGTAGTAGTGGCGCATGAAAATTGCAAATTGGCAAAATTATTTTAGTTTTATTGAAAAATTGGCACGACGAAGGTTAACATATACAATATATTGTTACAAGTCTTGAAAATTATCACCACGATTTACCAGCGATCCAATGAACGAGAAACGAATCCTGAAAGCGAAACATTTATGATAATGGTGAGAAAGACGTTCTTTTATTCGCTAGAAAGTACCGTAGGTCTAGGACCGAAGAAAATCATCCGAAGAAACCACCGCTTTGTTGGAAAGCCGTTGGTTGGTTGGTTGGTTGGTTCGATGACAAACGGCGTCAGTGCGAAATTGGAAACCGCGACTCACTGGCAGTGCTCGCAAATTTCCAGCGATTATTTATTGTTATTACCGCGGTTTCGTCCGCGCACAGTTGTCGCCAAGCGTGCTCGAGACCGTGAGATTCACGATGAAACGAACGACTTTAGCCTTGAACCCCACGGGACTTTCGAACGAAATTCTGCTCGTAGCGCCGTCTACATCGGAGAAATTACCACTGTGTAATCGAGGAAGAAACGGAATTAGTTTGCAAGAAGATATTGTATTTGCGTTTGTCGACGCAAATTGCGAGTGTTTGAACTTTGGAACGAACAGCCGTTGAAACTACTATTGTCGGTTCATGGCCAGATTGGAAGTAGCTTTCCTTGTAAAAGCTACTACTGCTATAGTTTCTACCCTTGACCTATTTACTCTTTCATATACTGACCTTTATCATGTAAAGTGATATTTAATGGAAACATTATTAGCGATTGAAGCAAATTAAAACGTATTCGGAGGATTATATTAATACGAGGATGATGCAGTGAATACAGTTTTTAGTCAGGCAGCAAGTTTTGATAGAATATCAATGTTCCCTTCTTTTCCTTTTTTCTTTTTCTTCTTTTTTTCTTTTTTTTAATATAGCGAATTTTTAATCGGCGAATTAACAAAACGGAATTAATAAAAACCAAGACTCGGACTATTTCGAAATTTTAAAGTCCGATATTATAAATAGATGCGATCGAATTTCTTAGTTAACGTTAAACATATATTGCTTCACTAAGGAGAGCACAAAAATCTCACAAATTAATAATTTGCCTTGTTATAACTATAATATTCAGTGTAAAATTTCGTTATTGGATGTGTTTCGCATGTGTTGTAATGTGTGCAATGTATATAGATGCGTACGGGCTATGTAACTTACGTAGATGTTGAAGATGATACCAGGAGAAGGAGAGTGAAAAGTAAGAGGTGTGAAGTAATAGGACCAAAGAAAGTACCGCACTGTGTGCGATACTTGGATCAGAAGGCGGTGTGGTTATGGTGTGGAGGGACGAGTGTTTATAAGAAATATTATAAACCAAGTCCGTTCTATGATCTCTCGAGGACTGGAATTGCGATATCTATCTATCTATCTATCTATCTATCTACCTACCTACCTACCTATTTCTTATACACGAACAAAATATGTTACATATAAAGAAAGACTTAAGGTAAAAGATTTATAATCTAATGATAGAACCTAGCAATGTAAAAGTTTGTGTTAAGGGTACTCTATAAATAAGAACTTGATATTCAAATGGCTATATTCGTGTAGGTAAAGTTACCATTCGATACAAGTAATATTACAAATAACATTGTACAAAATAATAAAACTAATAGCCGATTAATTTATGGATCCTTCACGCTAAGCTTCAAGCTATACTTATGCTAACGTTCGTATGTCACTGAATGTTCACTAGGTGCTTTTAGCGTACTCGTGATAAATAGATGTTTTAATCAGAACGATTCTTAAACGGCCGTATTATAGGGGAGATTATGCACCTATTTCGCTAAAGATTAAAATTCGTTGTTAGAATGTTGATAGGTTGAAAATTAGCGAGTAAGCACCGTATTTAAAACATAAACGAATTTTCCTGAATAAAAAGCAGAAATAACGCAAAGTGCGTTGATCGTAGCACAGTCTGTTGTATTACGATTATTACTATCGGTACCAAGTCATATACGTATATCGTTGATCGCGCAATTGTAGTAATACCGTAGATGCATCGATACCGGGATGAATAACGTTCAATTAGCAATGAGCCAAACGATTATCTTCTGATGTCCAATAATAACCATATCGTATTACCAGTTACTCAAACGAACAAGTTTACCAGAAATGCGAAACACGAATATACGGAACAATGGCGCAGAGTTACCATCCGATGCCTTCGCGTCGCGATTTGCTTAGTATCTGTAATTACGTGACGCGACTACGCTAATGCGTTGCCTGGATACTCCGTCTAACGGTGACGTATCTACAATGCAATCCTAATAATATACATACAATCGAATTATTACTATGCGCTAAGTGTGTTGCTCGCTGATTCGGCCGCCGTGTTTCGTCCTAAATATCAGACAAGGTCGCTGTTCGATAAACCGATGTGTCGATCGCGCGACTTCCATCCGTCTACGGCCGAGGTTTCTCACGATGACGAACTTTCCAGATTTCGTGATCTTCTGCCGCGTAAAGCAGCACAGATCTCTGCATCTCAGTCCTGTATCAGTCCTGCTGTTAATCTAAAAACGAAAACCTAATCATTATCGCAACTTGACTACTATTTGGAAACGGTTACAATAACGAAATATAATATTACGCTGATAGCTAAGTAAAATAAACAAGAGCTCGGACAAGCAGTACTCTGTTTAACTGAAATCCCAACTTAAAATTAACTGCTACGAATCTTTATATTTATATATTTCTTTATATTTGAATCTTTATATTTCGATCTTGTTCATTCGAAACGAAAAATCATGCATATCGATAAGAATTTTAGATAACGTTAGAAAATTAAGCGAAGAAGATAAGCGAAAGAACAGAGCAGGACTAATTTATGGTCCCTGAACCTACACCCGTAAGTATCGCGTCACGCAACGTCCGTTGTACTTGATTCCATTCCCAAACGATCAACACACCAATTAAAAATCCATCATCCCCTGACGGAAGAATTCAAAGTCAGTACGATCATATTTGCCACTCTCCATTCCCATCCCCATCGCGAAAGAGACGGTTCAACCTCTAGATATCATTACGGTGAAAACAGGCTCGTTACTACGGCATTTTGTCTCGACAAAGCAAAGATCCCTACGGTTGGCATCGTCATTGCGCGGACAAATTCTTCGTTCAACGGCAAATCAAAGAGGCATAGAAAGGGAAAAGGTGCGATAAAGCAGTTAGAAATAGGATGTATTATATATTACGCGGTGGCGCAGAGCTGGCGTTACATGGTAAGAGAGCTGCACGAGTAGTTTTCTTGGTTTTCTTTCATCCCTGCGCGCTGGATCACCCAGCCGTCAGGAACTCTTCTACTTTGGTTTCATCGTGATTTCATCGTCGGTCGCTTCTCTCTCCGTCCTCTCCACGAAAAATATTCTTCCTCTCCACGAGGAAGTAAACGTTTCAGGAAAACCTATTGTATGTTATTTATATCGAGGATCGTTTAAATAGTGTCTGTCGAAACGAATATTTATGTGTTGTTAACGTCTAATCTGGAAATTGTTATTTATTAAATGTACAACAGCGTTCTTGTACGCGTAAAAAGACGTTTCATTCATAAATTCGATTAAACCTGATCCGGAGTATATTCTTATCTGTATAACACATTATTTCAACGTACCGCATATAAAGGATTGCAATGATTAAATGAATATTATGTTTCGATTTCGTGTACAATTATCATCAGAGATTAAAGCTCTTGGAGATAATTATTGCTCTAATAATGATAAGGATAAGCTGTTGCAGGAATTAAACTACAAAGGTATCGTATAATTGGAACGTTTATCGAAAATGAATTTGAACCTACTTCAACTGTCTCTTTCCTATCGCCATTTCCGTTAATAATTATCTAACCTATATGGTCGTCTTTCTGTTTCTGTACTTTTCTACTAAATATTCTGGTTTCATGCCTTTAATTTGACTATAATAACTTTGTTAAAGTTTTTCCACCTTTCTATTCCAATATTATTCTCGTTGCAACAAGCGGTTAGTAAAAAATTAGCAAAAAATTAGCAAAAAATTGGCAAAAAATTGCTTGGGAAATTATTATAAATAAGGCAATTAATAATAATACAATGGATAATATTGTGGTAAATATAAACGGTAAAATGTCACCAAATAAATTAAAGTACAAACTCCTCCTCCAATGATCTACTTATGAATTTATCTTTATCCAGTCTCTTTGTCTCGCATGTCTCTTTCCACAGTCGTTTTCACAAATTACAGGAAATTGTCCTCGAGATCGTTACAGACTCTTTACCCTTGTTGTTAGGAATATACGAGTTGCAGGGACCAAGTTACATTTTTATCAGCCACATGGAAGAACCATTAGAATATCAACTACGTAGTTCTTCTTTCAGTTGCGTTGTTTTCGGATTAAAAGAAAGCAATTTAAAGTTGAAACGCTGCATACAATATGCAATAGCCGGGGTGCGCCTTTACCGTACTTTTCTTGGAGAATTCCTCCGCGAAACGATCGCGGCTGCAGAATGGACAAAGAGACATTTTTATGTCTTAAAGCTGCGGATATACGCTTACTGTTAACGATCGGTCGCTTTTTAAAACTTGCTGAAAATTCGACGATTTCCTCGGGCAACTTCTCCGGCTTCTAACTTCTCTGTCTAACAACAGCTCATCGTTTCCAGCTCAGGTTTTCTTCGTTCGCCCTGGATATTTAGGTTTTCTTAGCTGAACTCATCTATATCGTGTTTCTTGGAAATAGACTAGAAATTGGCATTTACAGTCGATCAGGCTTCGACTAACCAACGAAGGATAGGTGACTACCTACAAGGATAGCCATCGCACGTATAAGTAAGATAACAAAACCATCGAATAAAATTACGCCTACAAGCTATCTTTACACGTTCTTGAAAATCGATACTCCTCGTAGATCTTTTTACGAATGGTGTATAAAACTATCGTTGCAAAAGGCTGTCTGAACAAAAGGATTAACGAGAATTCGAGAGAATCCCGGTCCCTTTCGAGATATGTGCACGTGCACGCCGATCGATGGAAATGAGTCAGCCGAGCTCTTTCCTACATAGGTAAATAGGTTAGTGGCATTGAGCGTGCGCCTTTAAGGCTGCTTTGCTCTTCCTTACGAGCCGCTTAGTGAATCGATAGCGGGAGAAAACGGAACGTCTCCTCTAACGAAAACGGTGAATCCGTACGCGTGCACAACTGCAACGGGCCATCCCCCTTCGTTCTTTTCCACAACCGTCGTTGCCAACCTCTTACCATTCGGTAACGAACTCGTTAGAACGTAATTTCAGAAACAAGCTTTGTACTTGCGGTCAGAAAAGGCCAGGGTTTTCTGTTTCTATATCATCGACTCTGTTGTTGCTCGGCACGTCCATCATTCACACTTAATTATACGGCTATGGAAATGATAGCATTCACGAGCACAGCCGTGTATCGACGATGAAAGTAACGTTAAGTTTGTGATTATTAGGCGGAGCGCGCGTTTTAGCGTACTAGGAGTTGCCGGTAGGAATAACGAAATATCGAATCGTCGCCCTATGAAGTCGACTGCGTAAACGCACTTTCATTATATAGGATACGCACATATATAGGATACTATGATAAAATTGTAACGCGCGTTGTGTGAACAACTTGTAAGATAAGTTTGTTAACGAAGTGAGAAATTACAAGTGAATGTAAGGTCGAACGTGATGTATCTTTCATTGTGTTTATTTAAAATGTAGACGTAAACATAATTTCCTTGCTTTTTAATGGAGTAACAAATAAGCGTAATACATATATCCTGAATACAAGGAACATCGGCTTCATTGGTATTAATATCTTAGATGCTTCCTGCAAGTTTATTCGATTGCGTTCATCTTGTTAGAAAGATCTACTTCTCCACAGCGTAATTTATCATAAATGCAATAATTTATCGTACTTGCAACGATACATTTATCAATGAGATATAATTTAATATCATATAATTTATCAATGAGAGGTGACCCCAGTTTAACCGAGCTTCCACCAATTTATTAGTCTCATTCGAACGCACCTACAACGCTTTCTTTAATTCTTTAATTTAGGCACGATACGCATCTATCGACAAGGACGCACTTTCGCTCTCCACCTCTAACTTGACAACTTATTGCCGTAGATTAGATACAGAAATATAATACGATATAACACATTGTTCGATCGTACTTTTCTAGATTTGCATTACGATGGGGATACTAAATCATCGACGAAAACCACTAATACCACCGAGTACGTTTAAACGACGAACTTTGCTTTTCCTTCTTTCTTTCTCTCTTACGACTATTTCCTTTTCAAATAGAAATCGAGACACGCAGCAGCTTTCGCCTAATTAATCAGCATAGACTTTTAGTAAGATCGAAACGTTTTCGATCGAAGCTGTTTCAAAACAATTCGAGGATTGTTCTCCGTGCCAGTTTTATTTCTATATCCATTACCTATATCTGTGCAAATTGTTTCATTGATAATCTTAAAGTTAATTTTTATTAGGATATCGGTACATATTACGTATGTGTGTATGTATGTAGTAGATTTTACGGCACAATGAACGATTAGTTGTTGTAACGTTAACGTCAGTAACGTTGTTAAAAACGTAATATTATGGAACGTGATTGGTATTCGCTTTCAAGATAAGAGATGCGAATGGACGCGATCGATTCAGACAGCAACGATATTAGAATGCTCGTATAAACGACAAAAGCGATATATTTTTAGAAACAGGCAACACAACGATCAGATACATAAAAGTATTCGCTTCGAAATTCAAAGATTTTCTCTCAAGTTGTTTTACATTCGGTTATTGATAATAATATTTAACATTGAATATTCGAAATAACGCTTGTTAAAAATTTCAAGTATTTATTAATAGTAATGTTAAATTTATAGAAATTTAGATAGTAGTGAAGTAGTGATAGTAGTAAAATCACTTTATACGAAAAGCATAATATATTCGTATCCGTAATAGATGTCCCTTTCACTCGTACTCCTGAAAATTACGCTAAAAATTACGCTGCAAAATATTCCCTTCGAAAGATGTTCCATTTCTATAAAACAATTATGTGGCAAAGGTAGTTTAACATCTGCAAACAGTGCAAAGTAACGAAACATACAAGTAGTAGAAGCTAGCTTTACTGGAATAGAATTGTAGCAATTTGACAGGTCGATGAAGGAATTTCAGGTGAAAAATGCAGAATTTCGGGGGAACGACAAAAGGGGGCGCGAGATGGTTGAACGAATTAGCTGGCGCGGAACACGAAGGGAATGGAAAGCGGTGTGCACAGCCTTGCCAGTTTATAATTAGAAATTCTCGACACGATTGCAAATCGTGCACGGTTACAATCCATTCGAGCCCAGGGTGTATCATCGGCTGAGCGGAAGTTGGCTGAAATTAGCCAAACGGCACGATAAATTACGTAACGTCGCGCCTATTATTAGACGCTTCGACGTTTAATTAAAGGTTTAAAGGGGGCTGCGTTCTTGCGCGTTAATGAATTTAACCGGTGAAAATCAATTACTAAGTAAGTAGTAGATACTTTAACGAGTTACGAAACTTTTCGCTAAGTGGCTATTTAAGTTTCGTAACCGTGCCGGCGATACCACTACCACCATACGATTTTCCATTCTACGTCGTGGAAATCTTCATTGATTTTTGCTTCTTCCATTTCTTTGAACGTACCCCGTTCCCCTCCTTTCGCCAGCCATTTCGTTCGTAGCTTGATTTACAGTTCCTCGCCAAAGTATTCCCACACTTGTAAACGTCTTTTACGAATATATTATCGATTTTATAGGTTGTGCGAAACACGTTGTAATTAGAGAAGCGTCAGTCTGATTTGGCGATTCATTCACCCGCTTTGTTCATTCCATTGGCCAATCTAATTAAAGAACAACTTGCGCTTTGTTCGAAACCTGCCAACTATAACGTAAACACGTTATAACAACGATCACGTTGATGAAAAATCTTTAATCTTGGAATTCCATTAGCACGGTCCCGATCGATACCGTCTATATCAGCGTTTACACACTATCCATTACCTTCGTACAAGATCAGATCTCATTTTCACGTAATTTTTAATTCACGTAATAATTATCGTATTAATAATTACGTAAGGAATAACTATGTATAAATAGTTTATTTGTTAGTGGATTCGTCGAAACATCTTTCCGCTAACTTTCTACATCCATCTTTATCATCTGCCGTCACGACCGTCACGAGTAGTAGTAGATCGTTGCACGGTGTCTCGCTAACGCAGTCCTTTCGTTCCCCTCTTGCATCGTGGATAGACGTTACGATAGAAATGGCGAAACTAGGCGAGCAATTCGTTCCGTTGATTAGGCGAATAATGCCTTTGTCGCTGCTGTTAATCGAGAAAGATTACGGCCCGTGCTGGACCTAATGAGCGTAATCCTCACGACGACGTATTATCCCTGGATGTTGATTCTGTCGCTCATCGATTGCTTCCTAATTACGTGTTTCGCTGATTCGGTCAATCCTGATCTAATTGGACAGAGGGAAGCTGCGCGATCGAACGATGCATCGCCAGTTTCAATTTCGAATCATCGTCTACGATGCACGATCGTTACGGTTATAAAGCTGCCACCGGTCACCGTTAGGTCATATGTATGTAAGTAATTCGAGACGACACGCACAATACGCTTTAGGTTAGCTCTATTTTACGTACGAGAATGTAATTTTTTTTTACCGAGTTTTCTATTCTAATTCTGGACTAAAGAGGGGAGTAGACGATCGACAGAAAGTTATTTTCATTCGAAAATAAGTGGAAAACGCGTACGTTTGTTCTATCGCTGTATATCTTGTCGAAACGAGTCCTCGAACGAGAAGCGTTATTCTCCCCTTATTATCGCATCTCTTCTTTCGCTAATCGGTTGACCACGTTATGCACGACATGTCCTATACAAATATAACTCGAAGCGATATTTCCCTTATAACACGGTTTCCGCATAGCACGACTCGATAAACTCGGGTAATCCTCGTGTAACGCGAATCTTTCCATCACTGGTGTTTTCGTTTTGATCGAAACAGCGAATTCCCCTTGTATACAATTGCAATTACAAGAGTTGATTGTACTTTGTTCCATGCTTGGATGAATGATAACCAAATCACTGGAAACCACAAAAACTGTTAAAAATTTATTTAAACCATCTTTAAAAGCACAAAGAAAGTAATTAAAAAGGATTACACCTATAAAGGTAAGGCGAAAATGGAAGCGAGAATGGAATTTTCTCGATCGCGTGATGATTGCTTTCCGCCTATCTCGCTTCCCCTTGTTTCATCTATTCTCTCGGTTCGTCGAACTGTGCTGCTTACGAGGATTTAACCGCTGGGTCCCGAATTTCGTTGGATTAAAACGAGCGTTACCGCAACATTCGTTATTCGGATTTAACTTTTACTCGTGAAAGCAGAAACGCAACTATAACCGGCAGCGTTCCACGGTCATCCCGAGTATTATGGATTAGGCAGGATTCGTAAGATCCGGTGTCATCGATCGTCTATCCGTCGTTAACCTTCGCCGGTCCACAGCCAGCCGAAAACGGTATCGTGTATCGAGCGCGATTGCAACCCGAAGTCAAGTCCATCAACGCGGGCGGCATATTAACGCGATTTATCGGATCATCGTTACCCAGTGATATCGCAGCCACAAGCCCGCTAATACCCAATTGTCCTGTCAAAGTTGCGATAACCCGCCGCGACTACCGACTCTACTCCGTAAAGATACGAATCGACCCTGCACCGTTAAAAAGGATTATCGATCGTTCGATCGCAACGTCTCCGGCTTTTCGCCTACCTTGACCTTTTACCTTATTTACCATATAGAACTTACAGTTCCATATAGAACTTATTTCGGACACGTCGTTGCAAAAAGGACAATTCCGTCCGGCACGCGCAACACAACGCGCAACGAGGTGTTGATTACACCTCGCAATTGAAGATTACAGCACCAACGTGAACAATGCTACTTTTCGTTTGAAACTTTGCGAAGCGCTAACATTTTCACCATGTTTATTAGATAGCATATTCTTCGTACAAAAGTGTGTTCCTTTTAGTCGCGTTCCCGATAGTACGTTGCGCTTTGTTCACCAACGTTTCGCCAACGCCAACGCCAACGCCAACGCCAACGCCAATGTGTTTGCTAAAATATCAAAACTTTCTATCGATCAAGCCAAGTGGATTTTGTTAAATACATTCGTTGATAGCAAACAACTACGAACTTTGTCTCTCAATCTTAACATACTTGCTGAAAACTAAATTTCGATTTGACTTTGCGTAACTCTATCGCCCGAAGAGCATTTGTTCATACGGCTTAGATCGATCAGTTTCAGTCTTGGTTTTAGCCTCCGTTCGCATAGGATAGTTTTGGAGATGTTCGCATTTCTACATTTTGCTTCTACAGATTTCTCTGGCTAAAGTTGAGCGATTCATTTTTTAATATTAACATAGTAAATCGGGAAGGAAAATTATCGTTTCACGAGTTTAGTCATTTCTTTAAATACGTTTACAGAGATCAATTTGATATAGAAATGTCAAAATACAAAATACAAAAGCATTTAAGTATTTAAGAATTATTAGTCGTAGAATCTATCTCGACAAATCAACAATTTTTATTCCTCCTGACGAATACCAGATGCCCTAAAATCGTAGACATTCCCTTTTATTATCACGTTGCATTACGCGGAAGGCATTCACAAAAGCTTTTCATAACCAGCATTGCGTTGATCTGCGTCGCTGAAGCGTCGTACAAGATTTTCATATTCTCTATGAAAGGGTTACATTGTTAACAAGAATACGGCTGGCGATACGAAAGTGAAAGAAAAGTCTAGCTTGTGGCTGCTGTTCTACTTTCGAAATTTGTCGTTTATACGTGACTGTTTATCTTGGTGCATTGTTACGAGGCTTATTCACGAGGCTTATTCACGATCCCGTCGTTATTGCGTGGCTGGATGAGGGAAATTCACGGAAATCCGTTCGTGAGAAATACGCGATGAAGCTCTCTAACGAGAAGTACAATGGACGCGTGCAATACATTTTTTCGGTAGTCTGCGTCTACGAGTGTCTGCACGTGGGAACGTTGTACATGTATAATGCATATAATGTCGCGTCTGCTGGAAGCGCGTTTATGATATTTTGTGCAAACTGCATTTCTCCTTCCTTCTTCCGATATCGCTATCGTTATCGCCATTTTAATCAGCTACGTAAGAGAACTGGAGGAATTTCTTGAAATCTTTCCGGTTCTCTTACTACTTTTCAGATTTCGAAAGTTCGATTCGAGCCCGTTGAAAAGCGAGACTCTTTAGAGTTGTACAAATTCTTAGATTTTAAAGAACTTTCGAACGTTTGGTGACTATATCGGTCAAGTTTTCCAAATTTCAAAACTTTTTAGAAATCTTCTATGAAAGAATGCTTCTTCGCTTTCATTCCGCCAATCTTTACCAGAATTAATTAAGATTTTTCGATTAATTTTGTTTCTTCTTGCAACCTATCGTTTAATCAATTAATCCGTAATCGATACCCGTTTTCAACCCCTGAAAGTTAGATTTTATTAAAAGAATCGAAGAAATCGATAAAAACGAATATTTGACGAAATACTAAGCAAGAATCAGAGCATCGAATCGTACGATGAAATCTGAGTTAAAATCCGTATTAGCAACGAACTAACGATACGAACAATGAAAATTTCATCTTCAAAACGAACCGAGATACTTAATTAAAGCAACCTGGTGCTTAAAAATAGCTTGGAGAAAATCGATATTTCATGCATATCGCAAACCTCGTGCAATACTACATTTACACTTTGTCCGTAACAAACGTTTTATCACGTACGTATTAATTCTGGTTCCGCTTTAAAAGAATCTCGATGAAACCTCCTTCGATCGATTCGTTTAATTCTCTTTTTATTCTGAAACAGAGTAATCCACAACATCCGGTTCGTTTGATCTGCACAGAGGTAGGTCTTGTTCCACTTGCAATCGTAAACCATTCGAATCGATCGTTCTCATTGTCAGCGTTATCGTGGCCATTAATCAAGGATGCCTTCGCGAATCTTGTCGCATTCATTGTTCCTGCGTGAGTGACATCGTTATCTCATGGTCGCGCCCTGGTCGCGCCCTGGTCGCCAATCATGCTCCACTTTCGCGCTTTTGTCTAGAAGAAATCGTTAAACGCGGATGTATCGTGTTCGTGCGACGTTAATTTGCGCTGACGAATCTCTCCCTCTCTCTCTCTCTCTCTCTCTCTCTCTCTCTCTGCGTTGATCGTTTGCCTCGTTATCCTCGGCCGGACGACGAAAGACTCTTCTTCTTTCTCCAAGAGTTACGTAGGTTTTTCCCCTGATCTATTCGCGGATTCGCAGAATCAAGTTCTTCAAAAACTAATAGGAACAAAGTGCGTGTTTAAAGGATTTCATTCGCTTCTGAAAATTTGGCAAACAGACATAGCTTAATCGTGCTTTGATTACCTATTTTATTCGTATTGAACACCGTCATTATTTATATGATTATCGTATCGTCATTATTTATATGATTTATCGTCGTATTATTTTCTTAAATCTTTTCGTTTCCAGTGCAACGTTCGCCTTAACGAAACCGAGCAGGAAACAAAAACTACAGTGTCATTGGTACCAATTTCACTCTCCAATTTATACTCGAACGAAACGAAAAAACGAAAGAACGACAAGAGGGATAGAGAGTTGCCCTGTCGCGAGAAGGTTGTTACCGAGGAAAGTATCGTCGCCAACAATGGTTGCAATTAAAAACTTCCTTCTCTGAACTTCGTAGCAGTCTTTACGTGTGGTCTGTTACGCAATCGGGTTATGCTACTTAGGAAAAAGTTTCCGCTCGTGCAAGCAGCGCATCTCCAAGACTTTTCCTTCCGGTTGGTCCCGCCGAGAGTTACGACACTTCCGATGCATTCGACGATCCCAAGGCAACTTGTACTACTTGAGCCAACTTCCGCTAGCTAGGAGAGCGTTCGCAACTTTCTTTTGCCGGCTGATTCCAGCCCGGTGAGTTACAACATTGCACTGTCCGCTACGCTATCGAATTTTCACGTTTAAGTAACGTTTCTTTCTTCTTTGGTACACGGGAAACGTTTTTGCATCGGCAACTTGACTGAAAACTGAACTTTCCTTCTGCTGGTTACGAGTGCCATCGAGTTACACCACTCGATTAAAGTTCTCTTTATCGTCGCAGAGTTATTCGAAGGTCACCGGTGAAAAATATCGAATCGCGTCTCTTGTCTCGTATAGAAAAGCGAGTTTAAGATACGATATGAAAAGCACAGAAGGAAAATGTACATTCCCGTCGATCTTTTGATTATAATTAAACAGCAAGATCGTAACGTGGCAAAATTGGAAAGACAAATGATCCGCCAGGTTCAAATAAAATAGTTAGCTGTAAATAGAAAGACAATTTTGGTATCGTCGCATCGATCGACAACTTGCTGAATTTTCACGCCGCTTTCCTCCAAACAATAGGAAATTTCACTTATCGTTCCTCTGCTTGTAATCTTTGCGCGTCGTCGATTCTTCAAGAATTTATACAGCATTCTCTCAGTTTTCGATCATACTGCGATCTTAAAGACCTCTCGTACGCGTAACAGACACATTCTTGCCACATTCTCCGAATCGATTCTCACATGTTACCTATGCTCAAGCATAACTCAAGCATTCGCTCGCTCCTAAATCACAACCAATTCTCACACTCGTAGTATGTACAATTCAAATTTGCTATTTTCTAGAAATCCTCGATGAGGTTCCATTGTCAGGTGACCGTTGAAACGATAGGTCATACTACTTGAGAAACGTCTGTCCCTAATGATATAATACGTGTATGAAACGTGTATGATACACGTGTATGATACACGTGTATGAAAACCACATATTCAGTGCAAAATACAATTACTCGGTGTTTCACCTGTTAATCGTGTCGAAAATCTCTTAACGTTGAATACAGAAAATATAATTTTATTATATTTCAAGGAGGTATAGAACTTATTTATAATCAGAGAAGCAGATTTGATAGTCTTATTTCAATGCCAAGTTCTTCATTTTGATACAGTTCTAGCACTTTTAACGATGAATTTTACAATCCCCACCTCTCTCACCACCACTCTCCTATAGCACGGTTGACACGTTTCGCGTTGAATCGAGACCGTATTACACAATTCCCCGCCGTGTTATGTGTATGTACGTATGTGCATCGAAATCGTATTTTCAGAGTACCGAAACCCGCTAAGAAAGGCTACAGTGTATTATTATTTATCAAATGTTAGCGGACGTTGCGTTTGTAAGTACGCAGCGTGAAAACTACAAAGGATTACAGCCGCAGACGTTAGTTTCCTTGATTATAAGCATTATTATTCGTCAAATTGGCAAAGACTCCCCGTTTCCGATAATACGTTTACGAAACTTTTTTTTATCTTCTCGATTGAGAGACACAGCAGCTTGGACTCGCTATCCGACCTAATATCCAGTTATGTTCGTTGAACAAAGTTCTCTTCGTCGCTAATACATTTAGAAGACGCTGCTGATCGATCCAACTGTGATTTACTACTTGGATAGAGTCTATCCAAAGTCTTCTCCGCTGTAGAAAACCAATCTAGAAAGCTTTTCCATTGAATATTGCGAAATCGTCGATACCGTGTCCGCCAACATATAGGGTTATACTACTTGAACGCTGTTTTATTCAACAGTAATACATTTTAAAATTGCTTGTATCTATCTATGCCTGTGGCTCTCTATCAGAATTTCCAACTATGCCGTAGTTTCTAAACATGAAATCAAAGAGAATCTAACATGTAAATGAATGCACATACTCTATACAGTTTATTTTTAATTCTTAAATATTTTCCCTCGATTTGTTACGCGAACGTTTCAAAGTATCGCGCGATATTTTACACGTAGAAGGGAAGAACGAAATCGTATCAGTCCAGAATTGAAAAAATGATTGAATTGAAAATTCGAGAAATCCTGGAAAATGCAGAAAGCTTGTTTTACCGCTTCCGAATTCGATCGATTCCGCCAACAAAGTCTTTCGTACAGCCAGAGACGCAATTATCTTTCATCTCTCGACAGAAGATAGATTGCTCGTTGTAACGAATTCGTAAGAAGCTCGAACAAGCATCTTCTAATTAAAATTATTTAACATTTAACTCGATGTCTCGAAGTTGCGTCGAAATTAAAAATAATTTTCCATTATTAGTTTTAATTTTAAAGCCCTTTGTGTTTGAAAATTATTTCGTTAAAAAGAATCCTATTACAGCTATATTTAAATTTAGATGTTGCGCGTTCAAAATATCATAATATCATTATATTTTTTAAATCGATAATAAACATCTGAATTACGCATCTTTTTCGCGCAACTATTCATAATTACCATATTTTTCGTATTCGTATGAAATACGTTAATTATATAAATCTGCAGTCGGTGAGAAAAATAAAGCAGCGAATGCGCGATGTTCACAATCATTTTAGTGAAATGTAATTGTTCGATTTCGCTGTTAAATGTTATGTGGCGACAGACATCAAAGATATCTTCAGATAAAGCATAGACATACCCTATAGCTAGACGCGGCCACAAGAAGCCGACCGTAGCAGCAAGAGTAAACGAGGGAAAACTGTGCGCTAAGCTGGTGGTTTATGACACCCGATGACTGTATGCAAATAGACATTCTTCTCTACAAACCGTGACCCTGTCACAAACTCATCAAGCATAAAATAGAGGGCAATTGTCCAACAATTCTCGACAAATCTTCAACTTCGACCAAACTACTTCGTACCAAGATGTTATTATTATATCGGGTTAAAACAAGGTTAATTAAATTAAATCGACGTGGACATGAAACGACAACAACCAACGTGTGCCACGCTCTCGTGGAACGAAAGGGAGCAATACCCGGACAAACGGTGAACCAAGCAGACTAACTACCGTCTCTCAATTCCGTCGCAATGATGCCAGTGACGGGACAATTTGTTCGATAAGTGTCGCTGCGACTGACAGCCGTGAAATAGGCCGATAGAATGGCTCTTCTTTTTAACCTTTCCTCCCTTTATTTCGTTTTCTTACAGCGAAATACGAGGGATGCTGTGTAAATGAAAACCGTACCAGCGCACTTTTACAATATAATTACGAGACACGGTATATATTTCCTTCGTAATTGATTGAAAATCGAGTCTCCTCGACGATGAATTATCTCGTCTGCTGTACAGGATTCCACTCGTATATATGTAACAGATACGACAGGCTATTTTGCCGAACTTGAAGATAGCGCGAGCGAAAGAGAAAGAGGTCCGGGAGTCGGCTTAACGGAAGGAAACACGTCGGTTAGAATATGTTTGACGCAGCGACGGAACCTTTTTACCTTCAAACTTTATCGAATAAATGAAAAAAACTATTACCGATGTAATTCTAATTCCTCTATCTGATTGGAACAACACGAAACACGATATAATTTGCAGCATATTGGCTTATTTGACGACATTCGTTTATTTTCTTTCGCCTATCGAATATACGTACATGTGATTGTATGTGATTTAAAGTATATCGCGTTTCGTCTTATTTCATTCACAGGAATTATTTCCGATTACTGTTATTTAATATCCACCTCCTTTTTACAAATACGTACATACCTACAATCATATCGATGTATTTCTAAAAAGAATTTGAAAGACCGAAACATTTATCTGACAAAAATTTTGGAATAAATTTAATTGGGTCTTTAATTGGATCAATGCCAAGGAAACGACAGACCATTATTTGCGTTTACGTAGAGGAAGCGGAACGATGCTAATACACGGTATATATAATTTTTCTATTATTGTATTATATATATATATATATAATCTTTTTTCTTTTTGTTTGTTTCTTTTTCCTTAACAAAGGCGAAAGTGAATAAGTTATTGCGTTACATTTTATTGACATTTTACAATATTTAAGGCTAAAAAGAGAAGCAGAAATTTCTAAAGGAATGAGAGCTTAAAAGAAGTTTATAACAGCGCTGATAGATGAATATCGTTGACAAGTCATTGCGTGGCAGTTGGAAAAAGAGGGACTCGGAGAAAGAGAGTGGTACCACACGAGATAGAGAGAGAGAGAGAGAGAGCGAGAGAGAGAGAGAGCGAGAGAGAGGAAGACTGAGACGTCGCGAGCGCGAGGGGGAGAGGCCCGGCGCCGCGGCACGTCGCGACGCTCAGTCTACCGGCGTCGCCCGTGCAACATGAACGCTTCGTGCTGCTACTTTGCCGGTTAAAGTCGCGTGGAACCTCGATCTCTCACGGTCTCGCTGTCGACACGCGGCCTTATAAAATACAGCTGAATATTTTGTGCGTTATTTTGTGAATATTTTGTGAAATGCGGTTGTGCCGAGAACACAAGTTGGTTCGTTCCGATACGACGAAGAATCGTGTATTTTCAGTTTACGGTTCGTTGTGGCGTTTTGACACAATCTCGAAATGATCTGTCCCCCCCCCCCCCCCTCACTGGTAATTTGAAGCGTGAATTTTTGGTGAACAGTTATATATAGTATAGAGGGAGATTTAATAAACGTTGAATTTCACTTTTCTCTACATCGAGCGAAATAATTATAATCACCTAAAAATCCGGAGTCTTGAAAATATTTTTAGAAAGCCCAACATTTTCCTGTTCTTTGGCACGTTGCTCGGAATAATTGCGGACGATTTTTAAGAACGAATCAACTTGGCTTTCCTGGCTCGTGTTACGCATCGTCGTCTATGAAAGTACAACAATTTTATTGAAATAAGAACAAGATATACTCGAAAGAGTCGCGCGAATCTTCTTAGAAAGATTTAATCGATCAATCTCTATCGATAAAATGGGATTATCGAAAATGTTTCAGCGCGGAATCCTGCGATCAATATGAATATATGATCTCTGTTGTGGTTGCAGTTTTCTAGTGTTAAACTCGATATATGTAAATTGCCAGTACAGCGAGGATTGTAAAATTTATGCTTTTAAAAACTGGGACAATGGTTTTTTAACGATCGTATTTTGATTCGTCGTAATTCGAAGATGGAATTTTATCGCAAGTGGAAGAAAACCTCCTCTTTCGAGGGGAGAATTTTTCACGAAGAAACCAAGTTATCGAAGTAACGAAGAATTTACGAAAAGTGGACGAAGCGGTAAAAGCTCTGGAAATATTTTCACCGACGCGGATTTCACGTTGCTTCTAGCTTCTTTACTTTTCTTTCAACGACATCGATTCGTGTCGGAACACTTTGCTTCGAAAATTCGTCTGGGACGTCTCATTGTCAGATAAATATCCAAAATCGCTTGAAATGCGATCTCGTTAAGTTACTCGTTATTTCTAAATTCTCGTGAATCAACTATATCATATATTTGTCAACGACTATTGCTGTAACCCGTTCCTTTATTTAGAAATCTTTCCCACGTTGCTATATCGCGCAACTTTAGTTTACATCTCCAATTCATACGTGTGTATGTTGATCACAGAAGGTGACATTTATCCCGCTTTTATTTTAGTTTACAAGATTCTCTCTCTCTCTCTCTCTCTCTCTCTTCCTCTTTCATAAAATTATGGATCAAATCGTGGATCATTAATAATGTCTGATTCATCGAATAGATAATATTTATGGCATATTTCCAAATTAAATATAAATGAGCTTTTAAAACTTTTCTTTTTTATTCATTATAAATACGGATCATGATGCTTTCTCTCTCGTTCACATTTACTCCGTAAGAGAAAGAAGGAAAGGGAAGAGATACGTACTCTTCCTCTATCACGTATATATGAATAGCGCGACATTTTAAAATTGCATCGTCACTTTTATTAAAATTCTACTATTCATTGGTCAGTTCGTCAGTTCATTGGTGTTCGTTTTCCCAAAATCATTATATACAAACAGAAGAGAACTCGTTCATTATCTGTCTGTAAAATTAGAAGCACGTTTTCTGGAATATAAATAAACCATTCCGTAATACTTGAACGACTTTTTTCTCTCATTGTCTAAATTTACTATCGTGGCCAATGAAAAAAAAAGACAAGATTCTGAATTTTTAATTTTTTACTACTATTTACTTGCAACAAGGTTATTCTGCATAAATTTGATATTTTCATCAATATTTTAGAAAATGCAATACATTTTAATTTCCAATGCTTCATTGACACGCCAGTGCCACTTTTTTCTGAAATCACTAAATATAAATTAACGTTGCTGTTCGTACTTGTGCAAATATTTTCCTCCACTTTTATCAACACGAATGCTACTACAATAATATTACACATCCTATTAATATATATGAATTAGCGGTATAATAACGATATAATAATGAGTGTAATGATTAAAATGATCAAAAGAAAGACTTGGCTTCATCTTACGTCGTGCGAAACTTCAAATCTATGATATATGAAAATTAAATACACGGTTCGTGCAAGTGTCAACCAGTTTGAAATATTATTGCTAGAATTAATTGATAGTAGTCTTTCTATCTATGCTGCATCGTCTTAAACAGAGTGTGACAATCAGACGAGTCGAGGATAACGAATTTCTTAAATAAGAAAATTCTTTCATAACGTTTGACACTTACAAATGTCAACTTTTAAATTGCATATTAACATTTTAGAAGGAAATGTTATCGCGTCGCTGTATTCTAGGACAATTTTAATGAAAGATAAAGTCGGAGTTTCCTATTTGGAGGCCATCGGTCAAGAACACGATAAACACGACACGTTTATCGTCTTTTACACATAAGAGAGTAATTATCCTTACGTTTCAGCAGTCAATCAATATACGTTATCGTCAGCCTCTTCAACGTTTACGTATTTGAACATTAAAGTATTAGTCGGATCGAGCAAAAAGTGTTAGAATTACGGGGGCCGATGTTAATTAAGTCAAGCTAACATAACAGTTAAATTGACATTACTCGCAGCTTACAAAACGTTATACATTGCCTTCTTCAAGCGTTTCGTATTAAGATGCTTCCTCTTTGCCACCAAGTGACATAAAATAAGTCGGAAAATCAACAAATACGTTATATCTTGGTTTTATTGTCATCTTCGTTTGGAATTTCGTATCTATATGACATTCTATTAAACGAGTGTCCACGTATCTTACAACGATGATGTACACGGGATACTATTTGTCCATTAAAATAACGTTCGCGTTGAAGTTTTTCATTCAGGAAAAATGGACGCGTTCAAAACTCTAAGGTTAAAAATCTACAGACGCGTTAAAAGAAGCAAGTTTCTTTAATTTCTGACATTATCGATGAAAAATATACAAGAATTTATTAGGAAATGTTTTACCGTTGCCGAAATGCAAACAAAAAATAGATTTTAATGCGACTCGGGAGAGGTCGTTCCAGTTTTACTACGTTTACGAGAGAAACATAAACATTTCGTAGCACTTTGTAGCATTTCGTAGCACTTTGCAGCATTTCGTAGCACTTTGTAGCATTTCGTAGCACTTTGCAGCATTTCGTAGCACTTTGTAGCATTTCGTAGCACTTTGCAGCATTTCGTAGCACTTTGTAGCATTTCGTGGCATTTCTTAGCATTTCGTGGCATTTCTTAGCATTTCTTAGCATTTCGTGGCATTTCCTAGCATTTCGTGGCATTTCCTAGCATTTCGTAGCATTTCGTGGCATTTGATAGGATTTCGTGCGTTTCATTCGAGAGACGAGTTCATTTCACGCGTTACGCGAAAGACAAGACGTATGCAAACGCGGAAGTTGTGACGCGTTATATCCGGGAATCCAGGCAGGCAGAAAGTCCAATAAACGTTATAACGTTATAAGGAAGGACAGAGGACAACCGAATGCAATATTTCGTGGCGTCAAAAGGACGTGTCTCGTATCTTTTATCTATGTAAGATTGCAAACTCCCCGTCACACGAGTTTCATACAAACAATGACTGTTACTGCTACTGTTTCACCGAGAAACGAAGGAATTTATTTAAATGTACCCTTTATAATTTTCTATTCAGCGCGAAGATGAATATTTTCAGATAAACCCACGTTATGTAACATAATATTACGACGTGAACAGGAATATAATGTCTTATTACTAAAATAGTATGTACCGAGAATATTTTATTTTCCACAAAGAGAATGTAAACAGACTCGAGGTTTTTCCCTGAAACGCTTAAACACCCGATTGTCAAAGCGAGTCCGCCTTTCTTACTTGCAGTTTTCGTTGCAATAAATAGTAAGTAATCGCGTTACAAGAGTTTCTTTCATCGCGTCAACATTCGTTGATTGTAAACGCAATAAAGAAAAATATTATTATTGACAGAAGAATTTATGAATTTATGAGACAAGTAGAAATGTTCTTTTTATGCAGCATACACAGACACAGTCAACAACTACTTGTTACGTATAAAAAATGAAATTTCATCAAAAATGGGTGTACAATGTTTGTGCGAATAGCCATCGATAAACGCGTACACTATACACGTTTCGTGCCCAACACAAGATACTGTATTCACATGCCAACGAACGTCTTTCTTCCATACGAGTTACACGAGCTCGGTTTCCCACTTTTAAACATACATCATGCTTCACGATTACGCAAACCGTTCTTTATTTTTCCGCAAGTTCGTCGTTTGATCGTGAGCAAGGACGTGTGCATACGATTGCGAAAGTACGTAATTCATTGACAGAACGACAAGGACTGGCACGCGTACGTAAGAGGCTTTATCGAGAAAATAGATCCGTGTCGGTCGATGGTTAACCTCTTTATTGGTGAACCGACTGGCGTTCGTTCCGCGAGTGCGTTTCATTACGAACGCTCGCACCGGAATCGCCTTGGAAATCGTTGCTGTAATTCGAGCCTTCCGGATACAAGTCGTGTTATTAGAAATTATAGCCCGACATCATATATACATATATACATATATACACAGTTCGGCGACATTGCTAGCCAATTTCTTCAGAATGTAAATAATATACCGCTATCGAAACGCGTTTCACCATCGCTAGATGATACGTATCTGTACAAGGTAATTCACGTTATTGCTAGACAACGTGTACAAACCTTTTCTCATAAATATGTATCCGATAAGTATTAGAAAATGACTTTTTCTCCTTTCGATCGATTCATACTACGTTGTAATCATCCATTACACCTTCCTGAATATTTTTCATTGCACGATACAATTGTTCTTTGTTTAATTTACTTATATCGTATAGATACCAAGGCAGTTGCTTAGAATAATTAATCGAACAAACGTTGGTCAGGCTCCGATAAATCTTCTAATAAGAAAAGAGAAGGAAGAAACAAAGTGCGTGGATACACTTGCGAAAAGAATTGTGTCACGCAACGATAAATCTTTTTCAAATATTTGTGGCTTAGCACGCTATCGTAAACGCTGCGTAGACCCTACGTAGACGCTACGTAAACGCTGTGTAAACACGTAGCACATAGGTAGTAGGTATGTATGTATGTAGAAATTTCTTCTTGCAGTTGTTCTATGCAATTGACGCTTTGCTCGTTGTTCTATGATTTCGGAATCGCTCTGTACACGTACTGCTTTCGCCCCGTAGATCATCGATAATTCACCGATCATACGTATCGAAAACAACTTGGAAAATATCAATGTACAAAGGGGAGTCCCAGATCCTAGTAATAAGTAAATTACGATCGCACGTAAATCGTAAATTACGAACATTGAGGACCGACCGTGACAAATAACAGCGCTTTATAGGTCTTTAAGATTGGTGTTCGTTTTAAGGGCAAGGGCCTTTCGATGGGACAACGTGTTTGAGTGAACGAGCAGTTTGTGCTTGCGTTTGGGGGCCTCCGGACATTGGGCAGGCTAATTTCAACGACAACGCTGCAAGCTTAATCGAGCTTTGGCGAAACGAAAAACTCGTTCATAGTGCTTCGCGTAATAACGACAACGAACCTCGATCTTGCCGATTTTTCAGATTCTGCGTTCTTCTTACTTTATTTTGAATTAATTTGCGCGTGATTTTTCCATCAGCCAACAAATTTCCAATTCTTAGTAATTCTTCGATAAATGGAAGATATGTAGTAGTAGGAGGAGTGCGTTTTCTCCACTATTTCGTAAATTATTAGTTACAACTATGAGTATGAATTGACGATTCGACAAAATCTTTCTTAAAGCGGAGAACATTATTGAAGAAATAACGACAATGGACTCGTTGCTATTTAAATATCAGGTTTCTTTCAGGCCACGTTAAGTCTTTAGCAGGCAAACGAATATTCTCTTTGAGTTGTTCGTAACGTGAAATGTCATTTTAATATAGGCAGAAGTAAAAAAATCACACCTCACGTTTACACGACTCGCCTGAAAAATCAATTAGTCATTATTCTAAGAAGGCATGAGTTCACTCTTCCGAAGAATGCACGTTCTTACGATTACGTAAATGTTTCTACGTTTGCAACTTAAGTATTATCATTTCGTTGAATATTCAAATTATACGAATCGTTTGTTGTTCTTCAGCTTTTAAGGATACCTGCTGATTCAAATCATTTACATTCTCTTTTAAATGACTCATGACAGATTATTTCGAGGTTATTTGATTATTTTGATGAAATAAAAACTCATAGATCTCTTTCATTCGCCTATGTATAGACAGGATGCAACGTAGCAGTACTAATATATCTTTCTTAATACGTATGTCGAAAGCTAACAGTTTGTCGCGCTTTCGAAATCGTAATCCTCGAGGCACGTAAGCTTTCGATCACAAGGTATTTCAATTTTCGCACGCCACCCTGCTCCTTGTCCCAATAGCTTTCTTTCGTCCGTTACCGTAGAAAGTAATGCCGACGAGAACAGCACTCGTGCGGATAAAAACAACACGAGCAAGAACGAAATAAATAAGTTAATGTGATATCATACGTTCCAAAAACATTATACTTGTATGGATAAAGCTTAGCGTGGAAAATCACGAAGAAGCCGAAATCAAGAAGAATGTCGATGAAAATCGATCAAACAGACGGAAATACGCGGATTTTGCGGCGGTTGCACGTCGCGTCGTATTCTACGGTTATCCGGCCCGATTCAGCCTTATCGTCCCGAGCGATTTGCATACGCAAACGTCTGTCGGCATCCAATCGCGGCCACCGTGTCGTCTCTATGAATATTGCAGTATGTAGATCCAGCCCTCTTGAACTTGCTCTACCGTCGCTATTATTTTCTCTTTTTGCCAAGTCACCGTGTGCCTTTTTCACCCGAAGGTCGCTCTTCCAATCCCTCGAACGCGTTACTCGTTCCTACGTCGTACGAAGCGAATGCACGATCGCCGGTCCCTCCAATTTTTCTCCCTTCGAAGCAACTTAATGGGAATTTCACGAAACTTTTCACCTGCACGATAAGTGATTTTTAAGAAGAGGCCGTCGAATGCGTTTTGTTGCTTCGCGTTGTGCGTTTGCCAAGCTGAACAACGAACATGGGAACTTATTATTTCTTATTATGTTAATAACAACTTATTATATTAATACCACAAAACGAACAATTCTGAACGTTCACGTTTTCCAGGATCGAACGGAGTATGCAGACTGTGTGGGAATAAATCTTCTTTCGTTATTTCATAAGCGTTTGTGATTCGAGTTGCGTTCAATATTTTCTCGTAGCTGGGTCCTACTTAAACCCCTTTAAGCATCGAGCAGTTCAAGTATTTCGGCATTATCGAAAAATGATAATGCAACTTATTAAAGACTTATTTCGGTTATTCGAAAACATTGTTGCTACGTTGCGGTCGGCGCAATAACCAATAAGCTTTGTCGAAAAGGCCAATCTTATGTCGTATTCCTATCAAATCGATTTTCGATAGAAGAAGAGTAAACCTTCTGTACTAAAAGTAAATGGAGTGTAATTTCACATTCGGTAAGGCATAAGACCGAAGATGGTTGACAATAGAGATTTTCATTGAAACGGTTGTCTCGTGTTTTCGTAAAGAAGACGCGACCCACTAAAATTAGGACCAGTTTCATAAAAAGCAAATACACGTTTATAGCTTAATTAGTCGATATTTTGCTAACGCAATTCTTGCACATTTTTACAGCGAATCTTCCTGAAGTCGAAAATTTCACCTTGAACGGAATAGTTTTCCTTTTTCCATCTTGCACCGGTCAAAATAATACAAGAGAGGAAAGAGCTGGGAATCAGTAAAGATAGGACGTGCATATTGGAAATTGGAAATTGCAAGCACGTTTTATTGGCTTTTGGAAAGTGAGACGTTGAGAAACGTCTGCGTAAAAGGGGTGAGAGTAAAATAGACAACAAACAAAGATAATACAATGGCTGGCGATAGTATTCGCTGCATTCTATATCGAAACGAAGAAATTGAAACGACGGATGAGTCTATTCTGCAAGTGGTGTTTGCGAATCATCTGGTCGACATTTGCTCGTCTGATCGCTCGATACTTGGCTGCCGATAGGACGACACGTTCCATCAGGAAATTATCCGTCTGCACTGAATTAGTCGCTCGCGTATTTCACTCTGACCGAAGACACGCCGGTAGAAATTTTGCTCCTGCATTTAGCTTATATTATATTATACATACGTATATCGTGTTGATTTGTGGCTCGATACTTGAAATATCTTTGTTGTCTATCGCTTAATCGTTCTTTCTTTTTTCTCTCTTTTTTGATGTATTTGAAAAGCGTCACGAAATTTCTGAATTCAACCGTCATCACTTTTCCGAAAGCATGATAAGCGTATCTAGGTTCGTATTTTATACGAAGATGTAATGTTTTCATTATTTCCAATCTAAATCAGATTGGTCAATCAAGCGTTCAATTATTGTCTGTCTACTTCGAGTACGGGATTGCCAATCGTCGTTAGATAAGAATAGAATTTTCTCTGCGATTTATTTCCACGTCATTAAAACAGATATATCGAAAATGTTGCCTTAAATTCGAAAAATAGAAATTACTCCTACATATTCTACATGTCCACTCTTTCATAATCAGTGATCTAATCTTATTGAATAATGCGTTTGATACTAGCATTGCGTTCATGATGATAAAATATCTGATGATAAAAGTTCTCTTCGTATTCACAAGCTTCGTCAAGCATCGACGCCACACTCGAGTTTCATTGACTGATGAGAACAGGCGAAAATTGATTTATTAACGTCGAATGACGGCAACTATTCGCTTCGTTCGTTCGTTCCATCTTCATCGTTTATATGCAATGCTCCGCGTTTCACAGTGAAGTTGACTTTCATCCTGTCTAGATCGTCGCGCTTTGATATCGTCAAACTCCTACAATTCTCCTACAGTTCGAAAAACTTTTAAATCGCTAAAACTAAAAGATAAAGCTAAAAGACACGATCTTCGAAATTCATTACGGTAATGGTAACGGAACACATCGCTATCGCGATGATCAACACATTTTTGGCCACGCGTTTTCAGCATATCCCGGAATTTTTTTCCCTCCTACTTTCTTCGTTTTCCGCTTTTCCCTTTCCCCTTTTAAGTTAGCCTCATCCAAGCTGCGTGATCTGTCGTCGAAGCGAACCAACATTTTACGGCTCTTCTCCCGGCTCACCGAGTTCTGGAACAAGCGATTCAGCAAATGTGGATTGTTTACTTGAACTTTATTCGACCACGCATTCGCGCCACTCATCCTCCGTGCCAGTTGCAATCTCATCGGTCTCGTTTCGCCGGTTTCGATCGTGTTTTAAGCTGGTTGCTGACTCAAGCCCTAAATCGATAAGTTGCCGATCAACTTATCGCCGGTTAATCGAGTAGATTAAACTAGGCTTCGCTACTTTCCGCTGGCCAACAAGAGACGCGGTGGTTATGCGATTTTTGTACGTTTAGTATTAGTACGATGAAAATAATCTGAATTCAGGATCATTGTGAACCTATTATTCATTCATCAATCAAGAATCAAATTAATTTATTGGAACAATTCTATCTGTACAATAAAGTAACGGAATTGCAGTATCGCTATGCAGTTATTAAGAGTGCTAGATATGGAAAGGTGTACAGAATGCACGCAATGTATGTTATACACGAGCGTGCAAAATGTCTGAAATGCCTGAAATGTCGGAAATATCGGAAATGTCTGCAGTAAAATGCTTGTTGTAATATTCAAAGCATGAAAATCGAATCTCTCGAGGGGTTCTGTTTCTCTAGCTGTGGTCATAGAAACGTGCATAAAAAACATCGGTAAAATAATTGATTAACGAAGATAATAACATTTCCGTTTCCAATCCTAATTAGCATACGATACGTTTAAAACGATAATCAATATCGATCATCAATATCGATAAAAGAAGGAGCTTCTTTGCAAGATTCTGCTAAATGATTACGCTTTATATAACGGAACAAGGTTAACAAATTCTCAGACAACATTGCAATGTCCTTTTTACGTGAAAACGGAGGGCCGTTTCTTTGAAAACAGAAAAAATCACCGCACGATGGAATTGAAAAAAAAAAAATGGAAAATGGAATGGACACAATGGAAAAGATGTATAGGAATTTTCAAGCGTAGTTTAACGCGTGTCGCGTGATCCTAGCCTTGTCGCGCATCTGTCCGCATCGAGGAAAGTGTGTCTTACGCAAACCGATGTCCCTGAGACGATGTTAATCCCTATTTATACCTATAGCGGCTACCAAAGGTATTGTCACGCTTACTGGCTTTGTTATAACGTTCGCGTACTGATTAATTAAATCCAATTTAATTTTCTGTCATTCATTTATATATAGTATCATTTATATATAGTATCATTTATATATAGCATCATTTATATATAGTATCATTTATATATAGTATCATTTATATATGGTATCATTTATATATAGTAGCACGTTTATATAACTACAGAAATTTGATACTGAAAATGAAGTAGAAAACCTGACGAAAATCTACGATCTACAATTTCAATACATATATAGCATAATGCATGTTTGTTTTCTAATTCGTTTCAACGTTACTCCGTAACGCTACTCAATATCGATTGTCATTAGCGACACTGTAAATTTCACTTTAAAATGTAGTACTAGTAAAATATACTGGAATAGAGAGAGGAAGCGAAGAGAGATTCATCGTATACATATGTTTATCCCTATCAGTTCTCCGCTATTATTCCAATCTATTCCATACATTTGTCATCTTGCTTTCGCCCTTGTCCTCGCAACATGTGTTAACGATATTCGGTAATGTAGACTCGTGACAATGTTGAACGGACAGTTCGTGATTTCAATGGAATTGCGCTCATCAGCCGCCGCAAGTCAGACTCACGAGGATCGTTCGAGTTTTGTCCAAGCTTAGGGGGCAAGCGATCGATCTTCGATGAACGTCAAAGGAATTCCTTCGAACGCACCAAGTCCATTTTTCACTTTCCACTTGGTTGTTTGATCGTATTAGCATCGATTACAACTCGTTCGGCCAACTCGTTCTATTAACGTATAAAATAAATCTATAACGTAGAAAATAAAGCTTCCTTCTTATATTTCGCATCTTTTGCTCAGCTCACGCGCAATATTGCCCCTTTTACCTTCGCTCTACATATTTATTGCGTAGCTTTTTTAAGCTCAGCTGTGTAGCTTTGCTTTATACTTATTCCGTATACCCCTGCTCCCCGCTCTATACTTATTCCGTATTTATTTCACTCTGTTTAGTGTTTTCGTTCCGCGATATGTATATTGCTTTCCCTATATTTCGTATATCTTGTTCCGTTTAGCTCGTGTAATATGTTTCTCTCATTCCTATTCTTCCTTTATTCTTTTCCCACGCTATATATACGTACATACTTCACTTTTCTTTTACCTTTTTATTTTACTTTCAAAGCCAATTTCCGCCGTCTGTCTATTTTCACTCATTATTTCAACTTCATTTTTAGATTAAAAGTACAGTTGTTCAACTTTTCTTTCAGTACTTCCAATTTAACCTTCTTTTACTTTATTTCAAATATTTGAAATCCCATTTTTTTCACTTTATCTTCATTGTCTATCACTGATTTTTATCCCAAATAGAGGCTGAAAATCAAAGATCATAAATGCACGTTCACACTTGAGCGTTTGAACCTACACAGTAGAATAGGTAGAATAGATAGAATAGGTAGAATAGGTAGAATAGGTAGAATAGGTAGAATAGATAGAATAGGTAGAATAGGCAGAATAGGTGGAAAATATCTCACGAACATGTATCGTATACCCTACATAGCTTACCAAGATGCGAAAAGATCGTAGCAAGGATATGAAATTTACACTGTACTCTGTTCCAATCGGCAAAATCTTATCATTCTCGCAATATACGATATTCCGAAAATTTATCCAGTGGCGAATTACAAGTGAATGTAACTATGCATCAAGCAGCAAAGACTCCGCATTTCATCGTAATTTAACCGGGGAGTTAACCCGTCTTTCTCAGTTAATAGGTTCGAAGAGAAGCGAAAAAGGAACGAGATAGGAACGTTGAACCTTGGGTGGTGGCGGCAGCCAGTGGCCTTTAAATTATAGCCGCGATCATGAATATAAACCGAGCTGATTCCACGAACGTGAGGGTGGAATCGTTGATGGGATACATCTTAACGTAACGATCGGTTGCTTGATGAAACGTTAATAACAACTACATAGATTCCAAGTAACGAGCGCCTCGTTTCTCTGCCTCGTTGAGCCAGCTAAATAAAAAGCGTACGCTTGAAAAGCAGATGTAAATGTAGCAGTAGTTGAAAGCGTCGCATAGCTTTTAATTACCTGAAAGACAACGAACGTTCAGCCGTTTAATTTTCTATTTTCTTAATTCTTCTCGTCCGGATTTCCTTTTTTCTTCTTGTTACTTTCAAGTTCAAATATTATTTAGCTACTTCGAGGTCGTTAATTCTGCATTTCGAATGACTCGATTAGTCGCGATTCGTCGATGTGGCAATTTTACATAAACACCTCCTAGGTCTTTTCGATTCGACAACGAATTTGACCAATACTGCCGAATCGGTAACGACACGAAGCAGCATTCGCGCGATTCCTTCCACGTATCTTCATCGAAAAATCAACTCTACGCTTATTTCCTTCGTTTATTCGTCTATTCGTTTATTCTGCTATTCGTGGAATCTGGCGAGCTGCACACGAATACGTTTCCCACATTGTGTTTTGGTATTGCACGTCGTCGTAAAGAAAGTATGAATTACCTTCCTATCAGATTCTCGTGTCTCGATTCAGAAGAGGTGAAATAACGTTCTTTCACTTTACTATACTCAGCATTTACTTTTGACCATCTGCTACAAAGAATGCAACGAGATCCAACAAAATGAAACACAACTAAGAGGCTAATACTTGTATATACAATCGTTACATTATATACATTATATACAATTCAAGTAGCTACAATTCAATTTTGAAAATTACACGGAACGCTAACCTTAGATTTTAAATTTTCACGATGGCTGGAGATGCCATGATATTCGCTTCTCGGAAGCAATCGTGTTTGCATTTTACATTTGCACTCTGCAATTGAACTTTGCGCCAACGTTTCGTAGGCATTGCTGTCTCCTATCATACCGAGCGATGTTTCGGTTTCGATGTTGGCTGATCAAACTGATGACTCACTCAACTCGGAAGTTCCAACCGGATGCTCGACCATCCGCTAAATCTAACCGGAAATCGTTTCATTTGATTGGCCAATCGGATTAAAAAAACCGAGAGGGTGGGTTGTCAAATCGAGTTGATGTCACACTCGTTCTTCCTATTCCAGTTGTTTGAACGTTATTAGTCGTTGTGCTATTAGTCCTTGTGCTATTACACGAACAAACGATCGAGTCGGCGTTCGCTGCGAGTAATTACGACGTTGATTACAAATTACCATCTTTAAAAAAAGCTGCACTTAAGGTAAACAAGAAACTTTTAACGAGGGAAAAATTTTGCTGTCAAATCGGATAATGTAAAACGTCACTAGCGTGTACTAGAGTAACTGGCAATAATATTCAAAATCTGTAATATTCCTATAACGATTATCGCAATTGCCAGGAGAACAAATAAAATTCACGACGAGAGACATTTATACTCGTCCAGTGTAGTCGGCAAAAGGGTGTCATTAGTACATTTATTAAAGTAATGGCAACTGCAATTAAATTAGCGCGTTCAAAGCAACAGTGTTGATAAAACCTTCTACCTCTTTCCAGGAAATGGCTAGAATTAGAACAGGCTAACGGGACCAAACTAAACAGACAGAAAGAGGCAAAAGAATTTTTATGTTCTTTAGAGTTATCATGTAAATTGATTTTGTCTGCTTTATTACGAGCATCCGAACGATCTATATCTGCTTATAATAATATTATTATATCGCTATCAGCTCACGTTCTTAATATAATGCTACAATGCATCGTATCTCTCTTCGTATTGCCGTGTTACGTACGGTATGATATCACGTTCATAACGTCATACTATTATTAACATGTCAATTATCTCGTATTTTATATTATTACATAAAGCACGTAAAGTACGTAATTATTTTGTACAGAATCTATTTCAACGTAAGTAACTATACCGTGTACATATATAATGTTTATGTATTTTTCTTCACGATCACGCGCAAACTAGTTGCTATAAGTACCTACTTTCCTGTATCGGCAACATAGTAATACATTCGCCGTTAAAAGTATTCCAGCCTATTTGCCTAACCCCCGTCTGAAACAAATCGCTATATACAGATATATATATATATATATATATATTTATTTATTTATTATAGAAGAGATACTAATCAGAGGAAGAGAAAAATTAATCATTTGCGAAACGTTCTATCGAGTTCTATTGAACTTTTCGTAAAATTTTGTTGTAAAAAAAGTCTTCGTAAAGAAGTTGAAAAAAAAAGAAAATTATCGAGGAAGACGAATTAAACGACCCGTTTAAACGAATTCTTCTTGCTGATTGCAAAGGAAAGAAATTAGTCTGTTTGTTAATGTATAATAAATGCTACAAACAACACGAAACCAAGAAAAGTTAACTTTGATTAATTCGACGTAGACTAATCAGATTACAGGCGTAGATCATAGATAGCACGATCATAGCACGATCATAGCGAGTGTAGCGAAGATTCAAGGTCTAGATCACTTGACAGCATAGCAGATACCACGTGAGAAATGCGCGTTCGAAAATGGAGATGCGAAGCTTCAATGGGCGTAATTAATGGCACACGAAATGCCGTAGTTCCGGCGGAAATGTGAATAGGCACACGGGCGACGTGGATATCGGGTGGGGAGGGGGGGGACTGGCTCGATTTCCTGCGTAATATGCATGTTCGATGGAGGTTTATCGACGACCGAGGACCGATGGCCGTTTTCTATCATTTTTTTCCCTGGAAATTGACGATTCTTTGAAAATATCAGCGAAAATTTGGTGTAATGGGAGTGGTTACCTTGAGTAACGAGAAGGTATTCCAACGGTCTATATTATATATACATATAAATTATTTATTATTGGGTTTGCGATTCGTTGAAAGTGGCTCGCCAAAGCTTATATTATTATAACTCGCCGAAACTTTTCGACATTTTATACGGTTATACGCCTTGATAAAATTTACTTCTTTACCTTCTACAGTTAAAGACGGTTATACGACGAACAATTTTCTTGCGTGACGTCGGTAATAGGGAAGATTCGAGCACTCGCTCGTTCTTAACTGCGTTACACCAGCAAGCTTACTAGGCTTTGTCTTCACACTGTACTTGTTGACATTCCTGTAACCGCGATGAATTCGAAGGAAGCAGATTATAAGGTTTGTTGCGTGTGGCCGTCGTGAGAAATTTGATCATCCCGAATGAAACTTTTAAGATGAGACGATAAAAAACGATAAAAGACGATGAAATCTATAGCGTAGCGAATTTTGCGTTAGTAAATTTTACTGACAGGTATATCAGACCACGAGAGGACGAATACGAAAGATTCGTTTGTGATCCTTCTGTTAGTACATGGCCGATTAAATTAAAAGGATTTTATTAATAATCAGCATTGACTAACCGATTTATTAACTATTGCCAGGAGGAGTAACACCAGTGGCTTTCGACCCAGCATTGTCCGACTCTTTCATTAGAACCCGGCCTTACATTTCTTATTACTCGTTTCTTATCGATACGGCTAGCAGGTTGCATCTGCCTCCAGCTGACAAGTTCTAAATGTCCGATTTTCCGTTTGACACCTGGCAACCTGGGATTATGAAGTTCGCTCGGAGAATACGGTTCTAGGTCGGGGCGAAGGATTCTGCCTTTTCCCTGTTATGGCACGTGGTTTCAGGCAATGCTGTTTCGGATGAACTACGTCAGACCGGCCGGATGACGAGAAGCCGGATTGTTTGCGGATAGAATGTTCGCGTGGTTAGACTTACGGTAAACGGAGCGAGCGATAAGTTGCGAAACTCGGCGAGTTCATTTGGAACAGAAGCAGAAGTTAGATCGTTTGGGGCATAGATCGCAGTGGAGAAATCTCAGCTGCTACTGTATTCCAATTATTACTCGTTGTTATTACTCGTTATTATTCTTTCGTATATTTTCCATGAAAATGTTAGCCAAATTCTTCTTCTACAACTTGAATGCTATAAAAAGCGATTCTATCGTAGTAACTGACTACAGGTTGCTGGTATCGCTGGCAAAGTTGAAAAGAGTAAGTTGATTTTGAAAAGGGTAAGCCCATCGTAATCAACGTTCATTAATTATCCATTAATTCGTTATTAAAATATTTCTGTCGTCTCTCAATTTCTTCGATAACATATAGATACAACACCGGACGTTGTTAAGCTAATAACGATAGTACGGAAAGTACTCTGTTACCCGAAATTTCCATCTCGGAAAACCGTCAAACTAATCGTTATCGCGTTATTGCCTTTCCCACACACATACACATATACACATATACACATGAAGTATCAAATATTCATGGAAGAGACCGAAGAGAACGCTGCTTCCCCCGCGTAATTCCACTTCAGACGAGTATAATATACATTATTGGAGGCCAGGTCGTTGGCTGTTTGCGTTTTGCTTCGAATACCCGGAGAGAAAGACGTTTTTCGGCCAAGCTAAATATGCGTACAACTTGTCTCGGCCGGTGCTCCAACCACCGTTGTTTGCTTTAACGTTAAAAGCGTACCCTGTCGCTCCGAACAGGAGGAACGTTTATGCGAAAAGTTTGCACGTGCGTATCCGCCTATCGTACATCCGGCCATCTTTCTTCTCTTTTCTTCGCGTGCAATTATCTTCCAACATAGGTTCGCAGACGTTCATATTGCCGAAAGCACGGAATTCACGTTCCTAGAAGTTTGGTTGTAGAAATTAAGACAAGTGTTTCCCTTCGTCGCGAACGGATAGTTCTAATAACGTCGCGCACGAATATCGAGCAAAGTATCTGACAAAACGAATGCATGTCGTATATTAGTCGATCCACGAGTACAAAAATTGGCATTGTCCTTGTCTTTTCTTTCCATTAATTACGAACTGTTTGAATATTGAAAGACAATGCTATCTGGAGTTTTGTTCAAAACGCTTCTATTGCTGTTAAGAATATTAAAATTGTATTATTTTTTTTAAATATTAATATACAACATTGAGATCGATCCGATTGGAATTGTGATTTGTATGTATATCATTAATAACTAATATCTCATGGAGCGGTCATAACTTTGAAACGATTAAACATAGAAGAATCTTTTTTTTCTAAACATAAAATATCTATTTACATTAATTTTTAGATTAATTTTTCAAACTAATTTTTCAAACTAAAGAAACTAAAGAGAGAGAGAGAGAGAGAAAAGACTTGGACTGCTCCATTTAAAACAGAAAGGTGGTTTACGGTTTATCGTATCTTTTTTTATTTTGTGTCGTTTCAAAGGGATAAACCGTTCCAATTAGTTAAGATATTCGTTATGCTAAGTAGATAGTCGTAGAAAGAGCGCAAACGAATTTAAAAGATCGTTTAAGAGATCACTTTGCATAAAAGAACATCGTATAAACAGAGTGATTCTATTCCTATTCGGTATTCGTGTAGTTATAATAGTTTCAAGTTTTATCGGGATAGTATCGAGGTCTTCAGATACGTATACTTTTCTTCCTTTTTAATTAATCGTACATTAATCGTTAAAACGAAATATCTATTATACGAGTTTTCTATTATACGGATTTCTGTAAAATCCCGTCGTACTAATCTCGTAACTTTATCACGTGATAGTAACATTTGTTAAGTGTTATTACGTCTGTCGGAAAATTCTTGCCATTTCTCATGTTCATAGACTTTATACGTACGCGTGTATACATTACCATGTGTTTCCTTCGTTAACTTGAGATTTAATAACCGCTATTATATACGACCATGCCTCATGGTCCCGGCAATTTAAACATAGTCGTAAGATATTTAAGAATAGAATCTATGTTCGTACGACGCTTTTTGCTCGGAATTACCTTGCAAACGATCTCTTAACTTTTCCATTCGTTCAGAGACGCTCGATACGCACGATCGGCCAAATATATTCGGAATCATATATTTCGTGGAATCTAAGAGTCTAATGGTCCGCGTCCGCGCGATCAAATAACGGAGGATCTAAAGAGAATGATTCAGAAAATAGAGATTCATCGTCTTTCCGGTATCAGACATTTCCGGTATCAGGAAACATTTTGTAATCGACAAATATTAATAATTGTTTTAGATTTTAAACTTGTTGATGTTCGTTCCACAACAATTGATTCGCGGCTTCTTTCGGATTTCGACGGTGTTTTTAACAGTATTTAACAATACAGTTTCAGATTTGCCCTGAAAAAGTGAACTGGAATGTTTGCAACGTACTATTACAGGCACGATTGTAACTCGAAGAACCATAAATACACGTATATCATTGATAATTGTGTTACACAATAATGTTATTTAAAACGCGTGTGAAATTTTTAGTGCGATATTTGACAGGTTATCCTAGTTACTTTCACGTTACCCTCTCAAAGAGTTAAAAGAGCCAGCTTAGAATTCTGCCATCTCGCAGAGGAAAAAACATCTTTGTTCGATAACGCAATGGCGAGCGAAACTGATTTTCGAAACTCCGTGGATATAAAAAAGAGTTACAATCGATATCGATAACATTGATTTTGATTTCAAGAGAATGATTCCAAATTTTTGACTTTGTCTCGTATAGAATAAGCAAAGCTTGAACAAAACAGTCCATACCCGCGATTCTTTGATCCGTCACTCAAACTAATAAAAATCTCTTATTTAGTTTATTCAAAGATATAAAGGGCACGCGGTGCCCTAAAACAACATCCCAAAGACCAGAGAACAGAGAGACCAGACAGAGGCATCAGCTGGAACAAACTCTATCCACCAACTTGCCCAGCGAATCAGATCAGCGAACCTAAAATCTCCGTAAGCATCCGTGAAAGCTCACGGATAGCCTGACTTTGGCTTTTCACTCGAGAGCACGATGCACGTCGATACTCGGGTCCGTCGATACCTCTTCCGCCAGCTGTCTTCCACCTTGGAAAGCTCGAAGGCCGTGCTCGTGTTCGAACACTTGAAACAGACTGTACCCGAACGGTTTCCAGGCGTGTAGCATGCTCATAGGCAGCGAGCGCTGGAATGGAAGTCGGTGAGCCAGCGGACGAGGACGTGGACCGATCGATAGGCAGGCTCAGCACGACTTGCGGCATCGGCCGCCTTTCAGAATCGCTCAACTCGAGCGTTCGCGATACGTTCGAAGCGACCACTGCTTCTGCAGACATTTACCAGCTATCAAACGTCATCTGGACGGCGATCAAGGGCGTAGCGATCGTCAGCATTATCGTCACCGCTCTGGTAGGGAACGCGCTGGTGATCGCCAGCGTTAGAAGGCATCGGAAGCTCCGAGTGCCAACCAATCGATACGTGGTCAGCCTAGCAGCGGCCGACTTCCTCGTCGCGGTCTGCGCCATGTCTTTCAACGCATCTGTCGAGCTGACTGGTCGATGGATGTTCGGAAGGATCATGTGCGATGTGTGGAGCTCGTTGGACGTTTATTTCTCCACTGCCTCTATCCTTCATCTATGTTGCATCAGCGTGGATAGATATTATGCTATAGTCAGGCCGCTCGAGTATCCTGCCATCATGAGGAGGCTCACAGTGACTTGTATGCTGGGCAGTGCCTGGCTGCTGCCTGCTTTGATCAGTTTCATCCCTATATTTATGGGATGGTACACTACCGAAGAACATTTGGAAGAGTTGAGGAAGAATCCTCAGGTAGAGATATTGGATAGTTTTTTCGGCATCTTTATTTCGGCTTTTGAAAAATATAATCCTTTTATCCGGTAGCGAAGGTTGGATACAGACAAATTTTCCCCAATTATCTAGAAAGCTGTCGCCATCTTGAACTTTGATGACTTTTTTAATACGCGCTGTTTGGGGGCACGACTGTGAACAACTTTCTTCCAATCTTTATGCAATCGCTGCTATTAAATACCGCCAGCGCACAATTTCCGTACATAGTATTACTATAATGCTGTACACGGTATGCTCGCGTAACAGGTCGGTACGATAGTGCGATCCGATAGCCTAATAATTTTCATCCTGCGTTGATGTTAAATAGCGCGTATATCGAGTTTACGTGTTTGGTCCAAGTACTACGTTTAGGTATTATCCAAGTTTTGAAATCGTACGCTTTAAAATTCGTTCCTCGCTTGATTCGAAATATGACAGTTTCGGTCAGTACTATAATAACTAATAATAACTAATTATACGACAGTCGACAACGGTAGAATACGGTATCGCTACTCATCCACGAACATACTACCGATTTCTCACCATCATCTGTACTAGTAACTCTGTAACAACTGTACTATAGATCAGAGATTGGTTGTTACCTTTCCTTTCCTTTCCTTTCCTTATTTTTTCGAGGAATGAAAACGCATTTATACCCACCAAGATGGTATTGAGCAGCGTGAGTTCATAATGTGTGCGTAACATTCACTAAACACATTATTTCTTTGCTTTATCGTTACTTTGGAAGAAAAGAGGATGGCTTAGGATAGCCTGGAACAATTTACACATCCCTAAATGCATTCTGTATACATAACGATCTCTGTATAACGGACAACTGAAAAGATGATTAGGCGAAGGAATGGGGGACTGATTGCTTATTTCTGATAGACCTAACACAATCATAAGTGACGGACAGATGGTAGTACCGTGCATCTACTAGAAGAAGGTAAGACAAGGTAAAGGAATGTGGGCCTGATTGGTTATTTCTGAGAAACCCAATAAAATCACGCGGATAAGCACGCATATTGGCCGAAAAAAAAAGATTTTTCTTCTTAGAAATGGGATTGTTCCTTACGAATTTGTATGTATCCGTAGGATTGGTTAAACGGGGGAGGGAATTGATTATAATACAGAAGAGTAATGACGATGAAACGCCAAGAAAGAGTCGTTCGTCGAAGTTTGTTAATTTTTACGATGGATTCTTTTACGTGATTTTTACCGCTTTGTTAGTTCGATGCTGCACGATCGCGGTTCTCTGGTTCGTCTTATCCTCCTCTGTTTCTCCTTCAAGTAAGTTGCACCGCTTACGTTCCGAAATATTTTCAAGATGAAAAGCGGTCTTGTCGCTTTTGTCAATATAATATTTTTCTGCTCATTTGTATTCTACGATTTCCTTCCTCGAGTTATTCTTTCCGTTCCCAATGTTTAATCTTAACTTTTAACGTTCGTCAACGTGGCAAGTTGTCTCATCTCCAACTTGTACTTTAAATATCTTCTCGCGTCTATAAATTCTCTTGTTCTCCCCATTTTTATCCCTCTTAACTTTACTCAGAACCTCTCAGCTCTCCGTTCTTAAATCAATTCCGTCCAACGTCTATTTTCGATTTCATCGTTCTCCGTACTGTCAACTTCCTGTTCCTTTACTTTCAATTTCATTACTTCAATTTCATTACTTCAATAATGAATTACTTCCTTACCATTAATTCCTTTCTTTCCATTTCCAATTTCCTCTTTCTCATTTTCAATCTTCTTATTCCCCCTTAATCTTATTTATATTGTGATTTCTCCCAATGTTACGAGTATCTCTTTTTCCCAACGCCGACTTGCTACCTGCTGTCAACCTTCGTTTTATCGTTTCTCGTGTATTCATTTTCGTTTCCTTCTCACGATATCCCATGAAAGGTAGAGAGAAAAGGAAAACGATAAGAACACAGAATACAGAATTCTATTTAAACGTTCAATTAGTACCTATATCAAAGATTCAATTCTTTAAACGAATATCTTAGTAATAATAACTATACAAAATGTTCTGCATCTTTTAAAGTAGATTTTATACAATTTCGTTAACAGAGAATAGTTATCACAGCTATTTTTGTACAACCATTTCAGTTTCTTTACAGTACATTGTATTAAAATTCCTCTTTTAACACATTTCGCGCCGGTCACATAACAATAGTTCCTTTTCATGTTATCGTTCAACCGCTGCGCTGCTCGTATAAAAGTATATGTACAATCTCTTTTTTCATATTTAATACTTGGAAAGTTACAGCAATTCTTTTACCGGCTACAATTTTTAATTGGAGTAGAAGAATTTTATAGAGAACGACGACGAGAGAAATCTTTTGCTAACACGTATTCGCGTTTACTAGCACGAAACGATTAAAGATGTTTAAAAGAAGTCGTACGTTATTTACTTTTCCAGCGCGTATTTAAAAGAAAACTAAAAAAAAAAAAAATTAAAAGATCCCTTTACCAATACTTGAAACGAAAACAAGTATTCTAGTAGATGGAAATATTATAAACTAAACTATTTATCTGAAATATGTTATAGTTAAATCTAAATGTCGGGCATAAACCGCCATCAGGTCTCCAACTATGAAATCACCCAGTTTTTACATTTCAATCATCTTCTTATCCTTAGAATAATGAGCTGTACCTTCCTATATCCTTAGAATATGAGCATTTTTCACAATCAATAAAATATCCAAATACATATTTTCTACTATTTTCACGTTCAACGAAATGTATCTGCTCCTATTTATTTATTTTTCTTATAGTTTTATTATTAGATGTAAAGATGACAATAGCATTGGATCATGGTCCTTTCTTAACTGTAGTTAACAACAACACGGTAGTAAAAGTAACGTGGGTAGTAAAAAAAAAAAAACAAAAACAAAAAATAGCATGGTTTATACATCATTTTCCAATAATCGAAGCTGCGGTTAATAAGTTTCTGATTAATCGAGGTTTTACCGCAAAATACCGTCGTAGAAAGGAGCTGAATGGCAGGTCGAAATATATTGCTCCGATAATACAGCAGGTACAATGAACCGTTCGCACAATAGACGTTCCGTTAATCGAAATTCTCCCAGTGGTTTCGACTTTCATATTTCTCTGTCCTTCGAACAGTAGCTCTTCCATAGTCTATGTGCTTACAGCGGTTTCCACATACTTTATCGATTAAAATATCGTTACATCGTTCGGTTTCAGTTTCTTTTCGTACTATTTTTCGTACTGTTTTTCGCACTGGTTTTGATGAAATATCGAGTATATCGACTAAAATTGAAAGAAATTCTTGAAAGAATTAATAATACGAATTAACGCATCTCAAGTTCGCGGATGGTTCAAAATAGAGCTAACCTCTAAGCTAATCGTCACTAAAATTTGTTCAAATACTACTTTTTCAAGCTATTTCTGCTCTTTCGAAGCCAGGACACAGAAAGATATGTACGGACCAACTTGAAACATCGGAACGTTTTAATGAAATTACGTGACCGATTCGTCTCGCTATTAAAAAGAAAAATGTTTGAAGATTAAAGAAAAGAAGCAGAGAAAAGAATTCGATCAGACTCTGCTTCTTTCAAAGAGATGCCAAACTTTCTCGAATACGTTCCAAATAGAAAGAAACTTGTTAGAAAATTCACTACGAGTTACTCGAATAAATTTATTTTAAAAATATCTTTCATTTACAATTACGACATTTTCATAATTACTTATTACAAATTAAATTATATAGAATAGGACCGAAGGGTGTTCTAGTTTAGCCACAATCGATATTAACCGCGAATATATCTAAACACGCGGACAAAATATATTTCCATCCAATTAGTCAAAGATTCGACTTCACCACCAGAAACGAAACAAAAGATTGCATTAAAGAATCTGTCACTTTCAAAGTTCTCGTACAAACTCCAAGCAAAATAGTTTATTTATTTCTTTAAAAAACACGCTGATATACAAATATTCTTTGCTTACTACAATCAGACCTATCTTTGAGCTCCTATGTGACCGACTCGATCCTGCGATCCTGCGATCCTGCGATCCTGCGATCCTGCGATCCTGCGATCCTGCGATCCTGCGATTCTGCGATCCGGCGATCCGGCGACTCGCGATGAAAATAACAACGACCTATAACAATAACGTCCAACCTTCGATTAAGTGCTTCGTAAAATACAACGCGAATTCTTGAAAAGAAGAAAAAGAAAAAAAGAAAAGGAAAAAAAAAGAAAAACGTAATAGAAAGTAAACCACGAATTCCTCGCAATTCCCTTTATCAAAAGAAAGATTGACACTTTGTGCGTGTGTCGATGAATCAGGTGTGCAAGTTCGAGGTGAATCGACCGTACGCGGTGATTAGTTCCTCGGTTTCCTTCTGGATCCCCGGTCTCGTGATGATCGTGATGTACTGCAAGATCTACAAGGAGGCTGTTCGTCAAAGGGAGGCGCTCAGTCGTGCCTCGAGCAATACCGTCCTAAACAGCGTTCACTTGCATCGGGCGTCCACCTCGAGACATCATTCCAGGGCGTCCCATCAGTTGTTGCTGCATCCGAGCGACGCCAGTGACTTTGGCAGACCTGTGTCTTACAGAACCGCCGCGGAGTTGAACGTGGAGAACGGTGAGTGAACACGCGGCTAGTGAAACATCAAAGGTTTCCCCTCTGTATATAAGTACTACGTCTTTGAATACGGACGGTATGTTTGACAGGTTTAAGGACAGCCTCGGTTTAAGGACTGCACCGAGCTTACAGTACGGACGAAACGTGTTATTAGTGTTGCAATCAGCACGAGTGCTGAAAATTGGCTAATTTAGAATATAACAGAGAATATACAACAGAGCTTGCACTATCCGAACTAATTGCGCAGAAAAAAGTCGGATTGCGGAATTTTTCGGATAATAGAACGAGTAAAATTGCGACTGATTTTTATACGCAAAGTGATATAAATCACTTACGTCTTTACGTTACAATACACTATTAATAAGTAAGTATTAGGACTTGCACTTTTGTGCATCATACCGTCTGTACCATACACGGTCGTTCCTATTGCTAATTGTTGCGAATGCTATCGATTCGTTATTACTCGTCGCTGTTTTCGCTGCTGTTAAATCTCCTTTCGATTCGTTCAATAATTCATATCACTCGCATGTTGAATTAAAAACGATAACCTGATCGAGGAATACACAGAGGGTATGATAAGTTAACTATGTATATTTAAAATATTCGTTTCCTTTTACCGTTCGATGTTGTTCGATTGTTGTTAATAATCGAACGTCCGAATAGGTTCCGAATATACTGTATCAGTTTCAAGTTTAAACCTTGGCATTTGCTGTACGACGGCGATGGACTAACGGACTGACTAATGTAATGGACCACCAAGTAATGAATCGAAACATTCGTCACTGAGTATACAGGGTGAAATAACTTTAATATAAATAACACATGATATAAATTGAATTGATTGAATTGAATTGAATTGATATAAATAATAAATAAACGTACATTTGTACTCCTAGCATATTGCGATGCATTCTGCACATTCTAGATAGATCCCTTCGTAAATAAATAATGAATAATTATTAAATATACCGAGTTTGTTCTAAACTAAACTAAATTGATATTATAATTTTTATAGAAACAGAAACAGAAGTACTAAACATGTACGAGTTCGTTCGTTATTAAGATGACACGATTACCATAGAAACACGATATTACTACAAATAATACATGGATTTAGGTTTTTACACAGGAATAAACAATATACAAATAATAAGAGTTTCTCTCGCATTGTTTCGTACGTTTTCGAAAACTCGATCATTCTTCCCAGAATCTTGCTAATAAAAGCGGCTTATTCTAGCTTTAGCTGCCAAAACAGTGTCACGTCACACTACCAGCGTCAACAATAGCCGATCGTCTATTTCCACTGCCGGTGTCTTTCTTTATTTTTATTCAATAAGCTCTCTTTCTATTCCTACTTCTGGCGAAACCCAATATTCTTGTCGTCTTGCACGCAGGATCCTGAATTCGCGTTATTTATCGAGGATCGTGAATAACGCCATCGTTCTTCACCCCCATCTTGTCACTATTGCTGATCGTACGAAACGAAATCGTAAATCTGTAGTTTCGACGTTCAACATGTCGTACATTATAACGTGAGATTGCCATTCTGTCCGTTTCTCAATTGTTTGTTAGCGTAGGTAGAAGGTAGATACGATAGGCATCAAAGAGCATGCTTGTTCGAGAGAGAGAGAGAGAGAGAGAGAGAGAGTATGTCAGCTGACACGCGTGTAAACCATGGTTTCTCGAGTCTCAGCGCGTTTTACTTTTCAGGGATATCGTCGTGCTACAAACATCTCGAGGAAATAGGATCTAAGAATAGATTTCCTTTTCACTTAGTAATTATCCGTTCTAACGAATACTCAACTTTGGACATTTTACATTCTTCTGCATATTATATACCACGTTTTGTGTATTTGTATATCTTTAAATTCCCCAAAGTGGAATCACTGTAGCAACAAAAATCCTTTTGCCGACGATTGAATTCGAGCGTTTCCTTTCGTTTCCCTTCGAATCTGCAATTTCACTCTTGACGGAACGTTCTTCGGAACGAAGATGGCATGCACGCGGACGGGCAAACGTTTTGGGTCGCTTTTAATATCGGATGGAAATCGCAGTCAAAGCGAAGGGGAACGAGAATAATCGTGGAACGCGTCGCTGAAAAAGCGTGGGGCCGCAACTTTCGCCGCGATTTACCACTCGTGCCGTAATAATACATTCCAACGGTACCAATTATGTATTGCTCGATCAGAAATGACGTACGATTGATGTCGAAATTACCCACGACTGATACCACGTGTAATTTTTCCATCCTTCCATATCCTTTTTTTCTCCGCTGCTTCGTCGATGGTTATGCCACTTTGTTTGGAATAAAAATCAGAACGATCGGATCTTGTTCCAGGCATATTGCTACCATTTGTACCGAACGGTGGAGGACAGAAAATTAAGTAAAACTGAATTAAAAATTAAAAATTAAAACTGATTTCGGATGTATGACCCAGTGCGATTCGCGCGTTACGTGCCTGCTGTAGCCTGCTGGCAGCCTGCTGTATCGTCAGCGTATTGTTATCGTTAATTTAAAATAAATTCCTATTATTACTTGGAAGCTGGTATTGGCATGTAAAAATTCATCACATACTACATACGAAAAAGTATTAACCTATTTATGCGGATAATTAGTCTGGAAGATGTTTGAAATTGTAAAACTCGTCGTACGTCGATGTCAGTTTTCTTTCGAAACTGTAATCGTTACTACAATCAGTCTGCGATACATACTGAGATTAAAATATTTTCTAAACTAACGATTTAGAAACCGTTCGCTTTTCACGCGAACCAATTTTTTATACACTGGCTATACAATGGTTTATTAATAATACGCATGCTCTGTTCATAATTCTGTATCTACCTGCATATACGTATATCAGAATATGAGAATTTTCATTCATTTCTTACATATCTTAAGCTGCTTGACACGTTTTATTACTTTATGTTAAAATATTAGAATTTTCATTTATTTTCTCCTTTTCTTTTTCTTTTTTTATCGTAAGCCGTCTCCAAATTTCCCGATATATATTTCTCAAAATATGAGAAATTTCATTTTAAGATCCGCTGTCCGCTTTTACTTATCGCTAGTATAATTAATTATAAGACGATCAAAATAAGAACGAACGCCTTGTTTATCGACCCTCGAATCGAGTACATTACCGTTTTAAGTCATTTGCACAGACGTGTATGTGATCGGCTTAATGCGCCGTGTCGCGACGTTTCGTGAACGTAATTCGACGGGCAGACGGGTAAAAACGTTTTCTCGGTACCGACACCGACCGCATTCAAGGAGAAACTCGAGCCCGATGGGAACCAAGTCGCCTCGCAAGGTGCCAATCATTGTAATGGAAATAAATATCCCCTTCAGCGTGTATGTGCAGCAGTTGGATAGTTTTTGGACGAGCCGTGCAGTTTCCATGACAGTGTCTGGCAGGCGAGAAATTTTGTCTCGGCCGTCGCGTCGATGTATTTACATCTAAATTTATTTCACCTAAATTAACACCGCTGGGAGATTCGCCGCTCGTAATAAACGCACCTTTTGTTATCCTTGCCGAAAACGCGTATCCGAGCACAGGAAAGGCCGACCAAAAGAAAAAGAAAAAAAAAAAAAAAAACGAACGACAGAAGGCGATTTAGTTTTCGCTTTATATTTTCGCTGATTTATCAGCGTTTGCGTTTCTAACAACAGGGAAAGAATGGGAATTACGGTATACGATATTAAAGAATACAATAAAAATGTTTCCTGTCATTTCGATATTATCATTTAATCACTGCTTGTGTGAAACTCAGTGCGCTTTTCACCTATCGATATCGAGTCCATTTTCAATTACGATTTTCCAAAATATCAAAAATAATTATAACTACCATATATATATATATATTATATAAGTAATTATGTCTTAGTAATGCAGGGTAATAGAAAGAATTTTAGCTAATGAAACAAGTGTAGACTGCAAACACATGGCGGAATGTCCGAAGAACGATCACGACACAATACATTGTTAAACAGGAATGAAAGTATTCTTAAAAGAAGAAAAGAAATACTGTTTTCCTCTAAATGAAATAGCTCGTAAACAGGGTAGAAAATATTGCGACTAAAGGATCGTTCTTAAACGTCAGAGTAGCCGCTATCATCTGCCCATTATCCGATAAATGCGGCTGTTTGTCCCTTGCTCGCCGTCCCATGCTAGATTATGTTACAGTTTCAGCCACCATACGCGACAGCGGCAACCTGTTCCGCCATCGCTACTACGATATTTTACGCGGCCGGGGGTCTCATTATCTCGGCAATATTTAAACCGGTGATGTCGTCCCCGCCACGCGATAAATCGAAAACACTGCAAGTTATATAAATACAGCGACGTCAACTGGCGACAGCGATGCATGAATCTTCCACGAATGATCGTCACGATGGAGAACAGCCAGACGGAAATGTTGCCAAGACTTTGCGATCTCACAGTTACTATTGCTTTTTACACTTTCGATCTCACGGTTTATAAAGCGGTGGTGCTACTTAACGGTACTTCCAGTGAAATATATTCGCATGATTGTGTACAAATATTTCTCACTGTCGTTTTCGACGTTGAACGTACAGTGACGTCGTTTAGCAGAGGCTTTCGAGACAAAGCCAAGCCGCGTAGTGTTGCTCGTCTCGAAGGAAAACTGCGTTTAGTACGATTATTAACAGATAGCTGGACATTACCGATGTCTATTTACGTAAGGCAGGTGGGGCTAATTTTCGCCAACAAATTGCACATACGAGGTTCAACCACAAGTTACAGTGTGGGTATTTTAACGATACCGGAGGTCGTGTTTACTTGGTCGTTCGATCGTGTACGCGTATCGTACACAGCGCATCACAGGACGTTTTATGGACCACGATAAACGTCGTATCACTCAAAACCGAAATTGTTATTTGTTTAGATATTATTGCCTGAGAACATTTATTCTCGCGCTTGCACGTAAACTTGTTGTTCTCTAGTATGCTCTTGCTCACTGGAATTTATGATATATCGAGTGTATAGTAGACATCAGGGTTATTGACATTACTCAGATTAAGTACTATGTATAATAAATTTAGGCACATTTTTGGTCGCAATTGCCGTCGTGCTTGCTGGCAATTGATAATTTACTCGTGCAACTATACAGCCTTCGCGTTTCTATGATCTCGATGAACCCTGCCACCGAATCCACGATCCGTATTTCCAGGATAGTAGCAATCGGTATGTTTAAAGTTTGCTTAAGAATATATATACTACGTTATACGTATACATGCACTGACTACAGAAAGCATCGGCACATTATTTTATTTATTATAGAACTTACATACTAATTTAATTACACTCGCGTGTATCAAGTCTCGTGTCATTTAGCAGTATTTTCGCTCTATGATTACACAAATTTAATGCTATGAAGATGAAACGTAGAACCGGATTAAAAAACGTTTTACTGAAAAAATTCTATTTATCGAATAACCTAACCAACTAGCCGATCTACCGTACAGTTTTGTACCTTGTAAATTTAATACCTGTTCTTCGCGTAGGTACTTCAATTCCAATCAAAGAGTAACATTCTTTCGAATCTCTAAAAGTAACTGTAAAAGTAATTCGATGACTTTTAACGACTGACGATCAATTGGATGGAAAGAGGGATTAAGAACTCAGGTTGAAAAACTCGATGCTTTCGCTCGTATAACGATGATCGATAGAATTCAAGTTACGCTGTTATAGCTATACTGGCACGACTGACCAAAGCATCGATAATGACCTAAATACGGCAGAGGCGCGCTGAATAATTGAGATCCGGGCAAAAGTAAGTTTTACGCCGCTGCGGAATTATGTAGTTGGTACTTGATGCTGCGTGTTCCGTAACGAGAACTTTCTTTTTCTGTTATATCGATCGATATAGTTGCTCTCTACCATATATATTTCCCTGTTTCCTGTCGAAAGTTTGAGGAACGAATATAGGAGAAACATACGTGTACATTTTTCTCTCGTATTTAAATGACACTGATTAATTCACAAGAATAGTTTAACACATTGGCTTTAACGTCATAAGTATTGTAATATAAGTAATAGAAGAGAGACGCGTTTTATACATGTTTAACTCGTGTGTTGCGAAATTGGACTTGTGCCATTTTCAGAGAACAGTAGAAAAACAAGGGGAAAGAGAACAGCAGCTCGACTGTTTCTGGTTGTCAACTGTCAGATATTAATAATGATTATTTTATAGATATAGTTAGATGCTAATAACGTTATTGGAACAAACTTTCCTTCAAAAATATTCAATGACACGTACGAGACGTCGTTCGATACAAAAGGACCAAAAAACAAATGTATGTCCAAAAAGTACACGACAATCGTGAATCGGTACAAGTTGTTTCACCTTTTAAATACCTCTGTACATGTTGAAGTTTGAACGAAATAATACTCGAATGGGAGATTTCATTCGATTTATTCGTGCACCGTTGTTTCACGACGCAACTTCTATCAAACGTTTTTCATCATGTATCTCGTCTTCTTTGTGAACTAGGAGAATTTCTTTCGATATAAACGTTCGTTCGACGCCCATAAATAACGAGATCGCCTTAACGTGGATCATCCCTCCCACAGATACATTTCTCATCGATCATACCGAAGAAACGAAAACCGAAAACCGAAAACCAAAAACCGCAATATTTTACATCGAAAACATCCCATATACGTATATATGTACATATAGGTATATGGGATATAAACCCCTCGGACTGTAACCATAAACACGAGCACTTTGTACGAGTGGTTCCAATATTGAAAGACCTTATTCTTAGTTTGCACGATATCGAACAATATCGTACAATACCTAATGATAATTAGATCCAAGTACATTAAATTTCGTATCATTTGCAATTAGCAGTACTGTCATATGGCTACTAACTACGAAGAGCTTGATTCTGTGAAAATAACGATATATAGAACTTGATTAAAAATCAGCGTTTCATCGAAGCATAAGGATGCGTGCTAATACTTTTTCTAGACACTTAATTAAGCGAGTAATTTTTGTTAATAATGTCAGATAATTAATTAATATAGCCTTAACGCCTTTACGTTACATTAGTTAACATAGCCTTAATCGAAACAAGCCGAGAATCCTGTTCAAACAGCATCGTCGTGATTCGTCGATCCTTCCCGCAGGAGTTCTTTTTTCACGTAAACGTAAACGTCGCAGATTTTTATGAGCCGAGAAGCCTATTTAGAAACTGACCCAGAAAGCGGGCGCACAAAGGCGACTAGCCGTACACACGCGAGACCTTCGCGAAACTTCCCAGATGGAAGCGGAGAGAACAAACAGATATAGTCGAAAAGGAGAGGAACGAAGAAAGTCGCAGCGAAATCCTTGACGGTTCGGTGTGAACGTTGTGCGATACACGGGCGGCACGTTTGCGAAAATACGCTGCGAACCTTTCAATTCTTCGTACGCTGCATCTTACAAGTATGTATTTGGACGCACTAGCCAATTTCTAGCAATAGCACATGAATATTAACGGGATATACACGTATTCCTTCTATAAAAAAGAAAAAAAATAGCAACAGGAAAGAACAACATTTTTTCGTCCAAGATTTAGTTCTCTGCGAGAAGAACGAGTTTGAACATTTGTCCGAAACTATACTTAAACTTGGCTAATTACCATGGCATTGCTAAATAATCGACAGAAAATTATGCTGTATGCGAAAATAAGAAAAGTTGGAAACGAGTATAAAATAACGTAATATAACTTTCTGTATCCATTCGCATCGGTGATTAACGTAGCCCGGCACATCGCAGTCCGAAGAACCATTTTTACCGATTCCCTCGCGTAGAACGATATAAGCCGTACTGCACCGACCCATTCCCAGGATCAACTTCGAAGCACACCCGTTTTACTCCTTCGTTGTGGTTCCAGTGTCGCTCACACCGTCGTCGGCGAGAGCTCCGACACCGCAAGAAAAATATTTCCTTTCCCGCCTTCCTTTGTTTTCCCATCACCGATTGATTCTCCGATCTCCGCTCTTTTATTTCATCAGCTCTTTTGCTTTAGAAACGAACTTGTCAAGTTGCTGGAATAGCGGTAGTGTTTTAATTTTAGGTTTCAAGTATTAATTTGCGCCGAGCAAACGGTGGGCAAATTGGGGATAATTACCACAACTTTCGGGGATGTAGCGAGGATGAGTCGGGAATTATGACATTCGCGAATATTTGGATTGAATATCTGAAATCGATGTGGAAATTTATCTTGGTAGTTATTGCAGGAAATCGAGCAATTTGTCGACTTTTATGAACACGTTTATAAACGTTGAAAAGATTTCTTTCTATTTGCTTCATCCTTTTCCATCTTGCTGAAAGAAACTGTAGAGTTATTTATAATGATAACTGTAGAATTACTATTTTAAATGCATACAGGAACGCTAAAACGTATAAAACGTCCCAAATGTAATATTTCGTATAATATTTAGGGAGCAAAATGTATCTCTTGTTAGAACCTGTTTCTTTATTCGTAGCCAGAAAAAAGAAAAGAAAAAGAAGAAAAAGAAAAATAGGAAAAAAGCTAGGTTCTTACTTATTTTCCATTAATTACGAATATTTTTCTCACAAATAAGGGAAACGACACAACAAATAAGAAAAAGAAAGCGAATAAATTTATTTCAAATAAATATCCTATTACTTTGAAAGGTATCACAGAGATTTATAGGCATAGATAACGAGCAATTAATCAAACAAATATTATCGTTACATGGTAGCTTATTATAAATACAAATAATATATATCACTCGCAGATATTTTGCGTTTTCATATATGCTTTAGTTACATATTATATCATTAGCCTATAATATACATCGCCGAATTAATTGCATTAAAGTATTACTTAATATAGAAAGTTAAGAAGCCTTATACAAATAAATATGTCAAGTCATCATACAATTTCCAAACTTCTAGCCAAATATTATATAAGAACGATTCCTACCGTTCGATTCTAAAACACAAACACAAATATAAGAGTAACATTAACGTTTCAACATTCACGCCTGCAATTCCCTCAAAAAGGGTATCGTATTCCAAAAACGTACGATCCAATTACCAGCTACCCATCAATCCACGAACAACAAGTCACTGCCATAAAACAACCACAAAAAACTGTACCTAATCCGTTTCTATTCTCGTTATACGAGTAATACGACCATCAACTGAAATCGATCCTCGAAACAAGCCTGCCCATTTCCAACCTTCGTCCGTAAGCAGAAAACGACGATTGCTCGAATAATTAAAACATTTTCCATCCATATGTAACACCGTGACAAAGAAGTCGGAAACGACGAAGACGAAGAATTGCCGGTTCTCTCGGTTTGAAACACGGCGTCTGACAGAGCGGACACGAAAGATGATTCTGAAGAACCAGCTGCGAACGGCAAAAGGACGGGGGGGGGGGAGGGAGGGAGGGAGAAGTGGCATGAACAGGAGAAACGCGAGAAAGAAGGAGGACAGGGGTTGCACGGGGATGCGCGGCGGTGGCAGGGATTTGATCTCTCGCAGGCTGCGGTGTGGGGCAGGTCAGTGAACGCGGTTCCAGCAGGCAGCTCCAACGGGAACACCCCGGGACACCCTCGCCCTCTTCGCTCGCTCACTCGCTCGATATCTGGAAACGACGCCTGCAAGCTCCACAGGAAAGAGGGGAGGAACGCTAGAAGCCATGGATATGGTAGAAATAGGCTTCTAATCGTTTCTACGACGTTGCGTGCAATTAGAATGTGTTAATTAGATGTTTAGGGATGAAGAATGGACGAAGAATGGACGAAGAATGGACGAAGAATGGACGAGAAATGAACGAAGAACCGGACGAGTGAAAACGATTAGGATTTGGTTTGCATTAGCCTCGGAGTGGTTTAAATATGTGTCGAAATTTTGCGAGAGCGCCAAGTACCGGTGTTCTTTAAGCTAATTAACTCGCTTTAATGTACATGCATTGAAGCGATTATTTAGATAATTGGATTTTCTTTCGTTCGCCTTGTGTAACTTTTTAATGCTACTGAAAACGTATTTTCTTCAGAATTGGCAAGGGTTCTTCTTAATCCTGCGACGGGATATTATCCATCTCCTCGAATTCTAACAAAAATAGAAACAAAATAGACGATAAATCATGAGTAAAATAAATTATTTGTATAACATCATTGTAATATTTTTTCTATGCAGTATTAATTTTCATTATGGTATTTAGCGAATTCCCTTTTGCCTATTTTTATAGTATATTACGGTATTGTACGATATTCTTTTTTTATTACCGATGCACTGAGATGATGAAAAGTATCGATATCAATGTCAATGTCTTCTACCTTGCGTCGCCTCGTGAATACTGTGCAAACCATTCTTCGTCCAAGCTTTGTCGTCAACGTTATTTGGTATTCGATATTTGTAGCATTCAAAATTTTGAAAATTAGTGTTGGTTTATAAACCTAGCGTAAATCTAGGCAATAAAGCGTCGTCGGAAATCTGACCTCGCGTGAACGAGACCTATTCACGATGGCAACAGAATAAATCTCTGAAATCTTTCAAAGGCAGACTCATCGCATTTTACTAGAAGTACGAAGGCCATCGTGATAAAGGAACACGGCTAGAAATGGAGAAATAACGGCGGTCGTCGCTTTTGATCCCACCGGATCATTTATGAATTGGGAGTTGAGCGAAGAAATCGTAGGCGAGATAAGATCTTCTTTTGAAGAACACGTACGCTGATTCTATCGACGAATCCTGACGTAAAGAACATCGGTGAAAGGACGAGTAGCAGGCTATCTATGAACGATAGGCTGAATACAGAATAGGCTTTTGGAAAAAAAAAGACCAGCCGACGAACGCACGGGATTTTATAGAAACAGAGCTGGACGAAGCGACGACGAAGGTACAAGATCTACTCCATCTAGCTAGATTGAATTTACATAAAGAATAAGACATCCTTCGAAGAAGCTTCGTTTCCGGCTGCAGATTTGCCATGCAGATTGAATAGTCTGTTAGTCAGGATTTCGATGAATTTGAGAATTGGATCGTTACAGGGTATGCTGCGAGAGAAGATGTTTAAATGTTTTACCAACGAACGACGGATGACATTACGTTGAAAAGATGCGACTTCGAGGTCGAGCCAACGGAAATTTTTATGTAATCTCTTGATTGTTGCCATATTATATGCCATGTATATATATTATTCATGTGTGTTATTCAATGTTTCAGTAGGGTAAACTAGTATCAAAACTAAAGAGGAGCGAGGGTAGTGAGTTAAATGTTTCAAAATCTGTTACATTGATGCAAATACTAGTTACATATATGGCGAAAATTATCATTGAACGCACGTTCATATTTCCGCAGATTAGATACGCAGTACATATAATAACGGTAAAATATAACTTTTCAATCAAATAAAATTCCTTTATCTTAATACATCATTTTTTGTTAAAACAGACTTTTCTAGTCCGAGTAACGATCCCTTTATTCATTTTCTGCCTATTTAATCTGTAAATTACACGAATTATAATCTTTACAATCAAATGCTTCATCAGCTAATCACGAACGTCGTTGATTGCTAATCGATGACAATTTAAGGCATACGGTTATTCATAGTTGTGCGTGGTAGCGAAACAAACGATGGGTAATTCAGCAAGCAGTTCCAGCTGTCGGAATCGTAATTCACCGTCGTATTCTACACACACACACACACACACACACACACGTCCATCGCGGCCCATACCCCGATGCGGACTATAATACAATATGATAGACGACACCATGGAAAATGTTCGAACAAAACGACTGCGATTTCCATTTACATCGACGCTTCTATCGACTGAATATTCAGCGTAGCTTTAAATGACGCGATAAATATCGTAACGATAAAAACGACACTCGCTGTTACAACCAAGTTACAGTGTGTCTCTACGATCTTGGATGCCAACAGATATTTCTTTTACATTTAAACCTTGAGTGCCTATCGTGGAGTTAATTGTCAAGAAACCAGCCTAAATTTAAAATTAAAACTGATAATGGTCGTAACGTTTTTCCTCGTAATACCAATAACGATCAATTAAGAGAACGGCGAACGATTTCTCACGATCGACTTTACATTTTCTCGCGATAGTCACAGCAGACAGTGTCCGATTTTCCTTTCGGTCGAAGATCGACAGGAGATGGACGGTTTCCGTCTGGAGCGTCGACGTGACCGGTAAAGACAGATCGCTCGATTTCTTCCAGACCACCTCTGAGTCGCGTCGTGTCTTTAATAACAAAAGCGGTGAGAAAGAATGACATTAATTCGCAGCATCTAATGCAATTTGTTATGCGACAAACTACGCGTAGGAAAAGGATTGGGTTTCAAACTCTTTTTCTTCTTCTTCGCTGCAAGCCAATCTTTCCTTGGTCCTTCGTCGTCGTCGTCGAGAAGATTGATTCGATATACGACTTCGTAAAAAGTATCTACCTGGTTTTACTTTTCTTTAAAGGAAGACGAAGGGGAAACGGCAGCCAAGGAAGAGGAGGAAGGGGCAAAGACGAGGATGAGAATAAAAGTGGAAGACGAATCTCATTAAGCTCGCGACTGAAAGCTCTGAAACAGAATCACCAGAGACTTTATTAGCTCAGATTTTACGAATCGGCATTGTCGATGTACGCTGATGCGATATTCTTTTCTTTTCCTCTTTTGTTCTTTCTCTTTTCTCATGAACACTCACGGGGATTCGCAGGTTTGAATTCCTTGGTGAAGCTGAACAGCGAATTTTGAGAAAGAAAAAAATCTTGTTCGTAAAGTCTTAGCTAACATGAGAGGTAAAAGGAGTTTCTGAAAGGTACTTATTACTTCTTGATAATTCGTGGCTGGGTTTATTTAGACTTGTATTTCTTTAAGGCGTTCGTCTTGGTCTACGATGACTGTGTTTATCTAGTAAATTGGTTGAATCAAGCAACAGAATATTATAGATTCTGAAAGTAGAAAGTTCATAGAATAAGAAGTATAATTAGTGAAATTGCAATCTTCCACCGCAAATCCAATCAACTACCAACCAAATAGAACGTAACTCGCACGGACGTTCGTTTTTCGCATGAATTTAATCGGTCGAGTTTCTAAAACAGGACGTGTCCGTTGAAAGTCGTCCTAAAGTGTCGCCTACCTCTAAGAACCTCTTACTGCTTAATCGACTCGCAGCAAACACGAAGTTCCTGCAGCTTTCGAGGCTCATTCGATCTTGAATAACATTTCGACAATGGTGGCGGGCGCATTAGACATGTATTGAATTCGACAGCCATCGTTGTGTTTTGTGTTTGCCCCCACCTAACTACTCGAACAATAAGAATCTTGATGGTAATATCAAATAGCTACACGTTTCGAATGTACGACGTGTCGAGAAAGTGAGAAATGAGTAAGTATTCCACTTACTTGCAGTTCTTTTCGACTGTACGCTTATACGATCGATACCATTCTTTAAATTAGTGTACCACATTTCTAATAATAAGAGATCGGTAAGAAATCGTTCTGGCTCTCTCTGTCTCTCTCTCTCTCTCTCTCTCTCTCCCTCCCTCCCTCCATTCCTCCCTCTCTATCTATCTATCTATCCATCTATCTATCCATCTATCTATCCATCTATCTATCCATCTATCTATCTATCTATCTAATGTAAAAAGCTCGAAAGTGCCAAACGGTGGAGACTAGGTGTGGACGATCGGCGTATCTGTAAATATCAAAAGAAATCGTGCCGTACTTCCTAATACATGTATAATGCTATGACTTGTAATATTTCTAATACAAATAATTAATTATATAATTGACTATATGATTTTATTCGCCTTCTTCAGCAAAAATCTTTTTGTTTAGTAGCTTAATAATTTACTAATAGTACTAATAGTTTTCCCACAACGAATAATAGGTTCATAACTTTTTACAAGTCGATGTATGTCTCGAAAAATGTCCATTCTCACAACACATTCACAAAGATTCAAATTGAAAGTGACGCGAAATTTGCGACAGTCTACGGTCAGAGATGATTGCCATGTTTGAGCGAATGATTTAATTTTCCACCGTTTGGGTATCAAATAACAATGATACTTTTTAGATCTTAGGGGATTTTTAGGGTAGAAAATTTCAATCCACCTGTTGATGTGTAACGCTCTCCTGGCTTTTGACGATACTTCTTTTAAAAATCGATATTCTTAAGCTACTGGTATGTTCGTTATTCTGCATGCATTTGAATCGTGGATATCGGATTAGGTTTTGGTCATTTTTTATTTTCCGTTCACCACGCCGTAAGGTGGTGGCCAGTCAGATGACGATCTTTTACAGAAAACGGCAGGCGGTAAACGGAGTAATTGGCATTTGGAGCAAACTCAATACATCAATGGTATTCATTTTTAATCGAGTTATAACTAACAGACATTTCTTACAGCCTGACGTGCATGCATTTGCGCCACAGGGCTTTCATCGGATGGATCGGCAGAACATCCAAGCTTGTCCAATTGTCGTTTATGATATGCATACTATACGCTATAGATAAAATATAAGAGTTCCGCTTGGGTAAGATCGTTATATTCGGCAGTTGCGACGCTTCTTAAGCTGCTTGGCAACCAATACTAACGCATACGCTGCTATCGGCGCAAAATTATTATTAAGGCTGTGTTATACATGTAGGAAAAGAGTGTTGAAAACGTTAAAAATTATAGAAATCAGAGAGGTGACAATACCTCTAACTAATTTGTCACATTTCCACTTAGGTTCCATTTCTTTTCAGTTATGTTCATAAAAATATATAGAAATGCGACAAAATCCGCAATCCGTTTGACAATTATAATTATATCGAAAAAATCTATATAATATAGGTATACGCAAGTAAATAAGTCAAAACTGCATTAGTCCTCGACCCAACGGAAATTGCAAAATAACAATTACATCGCAACTAACAATTACCTTACACCACGATTACTTTGCAAAAGTAACAAGATAAACGTCCCACGATCGATATTTCTAATTAAAACAATTTACGAATGCCTGTGCGATTCACTGCAGTGGGACAAAAGCGACGTGGTAATCCTCGTTCAACTAGAACCGCATATTGTCCGAAAGTGGGACAATGTCGTTTCCTTAAAGTCACGTGCGTCGTGTATCCGTCGTGTCTTCACTCTCCAACTCTCCATGCGTAATTTCGCAGAGGCATACGCGCCTCCACTCGCCAATTACACCACGTTACCAGCACGATTACGAGGACAACCGGACGATCGAATGGTTTTTGCACCGGTCCGCAATGGTTACAATCACCTGACGTCTTGCGATGCACTCGAGATACGTGGTAATTGAATCAAAGATGGAGGCCATTTAGGTTCTCATGTAAATTCGCAGGATTATTTTTTCTTTCTTTTCTCTCTTTCTTTCTCTTTTTGTTTATTTGGAGATTGAGAACTCTGACATTGCAGTGGCTCGTCGGGTTTTGCTTCTTGGAGAATGGTGAACGTATTATATCAGGTTGTGTAGTAAGTAGACTACGGATATTTGTACAAATTCCTAGTTCTACTAATATATTTTACTATTACTATTACTATTACATTTTACTATTTTATTCTTATTATTCTTGTTATATTCTTGGCATGTATTGCAAGCATAGGTAATACTAAGGTTACAAATATAGGTAAGGAAGTAATAACGTTACAAAAGTACACGAGGAGATATATACGTGTAGAAGCATTAAATAACGATCTTTCTTTGATACAGCGTTCATTTGCTACTGCTAATAGTAACTAATATCGCACTGTCCTAACCGAAGGTATGCTGTTTAGAGTTCGAGGCAAATTGCTCTAATTCTCGTTGCACTCTGCATCTAGTAGCGTTAATTCTAAGCTATGAAGTAAACGAATATACGATATGTCTGACGTGTTAGATTAAAGAAAGAAACAAATATCAAATAATTATTACTTATTATACGATTTTCTTCTATAAAATTGCAAGAAACAACTGCAAAACACTATAGTGGACGTCTATAGTGGACGTTTTATATCAATCCACTATAATAACGAACGTGTTGGTTTTCAATTAATTTCACCATATCGTTATACATTGTTCGCAATACATTGTTCACACAGTAAGAAAAAGTATAAAAGGTGTGCAAAGTTTTAACGTAACCATAGTCTCGGAAATAAGAGGTTACGGTTACTAATGGTTAGAAATGAACGAGAATCTGGATAGGTACCTTCAAGTTTTAGCGCTTTCATCATTCACTGTAGCATGAATATACACATATATGGAAGAATCAAACTATATAAAATATAATTGACTATGTTGTACTACAAATGTTATATCGTACTTATGAGGGGACTATCGATTAATTAGCATTAATTATCGATGATTGATTAATATTTTTGTTATTAGCCATTTCAAATATCGCGCAAGATTTATTTCAGTCATAGTCAAATGTTTAGATGTGAATATCTGTATAGGCAAGAAGTACATCAAATTTCTCGATAACGTTTCAAATGTTTAAATCGCAACTATTTAAAAAGTAATAAATATATGAGTAATGTATTTTATATTTTAATGGGGCGATTATAATCTCTATATCTCGGAATCAAAGGAGATCTACTTCCTTGGAGTTATATTTTTAAAGACGATAGTCACACATTTGCTAGATATGTCAAATAATATCTTTCAAACGCAATTCTTCTCGAAATTCTGTATCCATCACACCGCGTATAAAATCAATCCTATCTGTTCACGACCGGAATTACGAGCCAAGAATCTCCATATCTGTTGTCACTCGATGTTCCACTATTCGAATCCGAAGATGCTACACATTTTTCGAACCGTATGAATTCGTCGGCGTGCTTGATAGACCGACGAGTAATTGCGTGTGTACACTTAAATCGGCCGTGTCGCTGCACGGGGTTGAAGCTTCCTGCATTCTAATAGATGGGCGGCGCATCGATCGTACGAAAGCGAAGAAGCCGGTGAGCATCGACCAACCAACCTAAATCTGGCTGACCGGGTTCGAGCATGCGAACCCGTCGGCTTTCGGCTTTCGGATACAACCGTTTTCTCATTCTGCAGCTGTGCATTATCTAAACACTGCTTGGACATCACCCCGTCGAAACTGATTCGCTATCTTTCGTAGAAAGAAGAGATATCAACGACGCAAACCCACAGTGGCTGTAAAAAGTTTCTGTACACCGCTGCATTTATCATTGTATTTTTATGCTAATTGTGCAATTAGATCGAACTATATTAACCCTTCAACCGCGTTATAATTAACGATCGGACAAACAAACAGTAGCTTCGTTGCTTCGATATGCCAGCGTATTGATTCGATCGACGCCCACGAAAAACCTTCTCGAGTACGTATCAATGCAACTCTCTCTATCAATAATACTAAAGTGGGATATTAGATAACAACGTTGTAGTAAACGCGAGTGATTTTATCATCCTAAATTCTTAGAGATGCGATATTTATTTTCTTGTTCGTTCGAAAATTATTCCCTATTAATCGAAGACAAATCGCAGATTAGATGAGTGCGAAGTAAAGATTTCCAAATTTATCTGTATTTGTTCAACATTTTTCTCATTGAAATTTATAATTAGATAAGATTAACAAAAAGAGTCATAAACTTTGTATATTCCTTCGAAACGAAGTTTTTCAATATTACTGGCATTGCTACGAAATACTATTAATTTATTTCAATTCATTTGGAAAATGTTTCGTATATCTTAGAAACAATATTTTGGAATGTAATTGAGATCAAAATCAACGCAAGAAAACGTTCAAATTTACTAACATTCGATAATCGCGATGATATCCAATCGAAATAAAATAAAATTTCATTCATTCTGCTATTCACTCAGCTTAGATCTCTTTGAATTTATTAGGAAACCGATTTCTAGTTTTTATAAATTATTCAAAATTAAATGTCAATCCCATCCTTTTCATTAAGATTGCTACTGCCAAACTCTTCTTTTATTCAAAACGTGACGATGTTTTTTTTACTGTCCAAACAGGCGATCGAGATGTTAGTGCTAGAATTCAAATTAATTCTCAATGAGGTTCGTCAACGTGCGCAACGCACAATCGCGCGTCGTTCTTGCGATATTAAATAATACCATGGACGTGAGGTCGTTCCGATAGAACAATGGACGATAATACAAAGATCCAGTTAAAAGTTGAAAACGATCGAACGTGGGAGGACTTGAATACTATGCGAAGGAAATTGATGGTTGCGCGGGGAAAATTTCTTCCGACAATAGAGTGTTTCCGTTTTATTCGATTGAACAAATATTTTCCTAAACCAAGGTAAAAATGGAAAACAGTAAGAGATTCGTATAACCTGTTTTAGAAATAGAAACATCGTTAGAAAATTAAAATTATTCTCTATTTTTAAACAGAATAATGAAGAGAAAACATTTAAATGAAGAAAAAGAAGAGAAATCGTTGTTATCCTGCAATAAAATATCGCGAGACAAACGAATAATGCACAATGATGGAAATATTGTGTTGAAATATGGAAACGCGATGGAATATTTCACCGCCATATAAAAAATTTAAACGGTTCGTTGTATTAAATTATAATTAACGAGCGCTTTAAGATCCCGGTGAATTTTTGAACAAAAAATGGCAAATTTTCACTTCATTCGTTTCATTGTTATAACATTCATTCTCTATCAACCGTGATATTTATAAAAGTGCCGGCTTCATGCTTTAATTATATCACAATCCTGCATTAATCCATAACTGAACAATTCATTGTTCTTCATATTTTGATACTCAAATCGACAACCTTTAAGTATCATAACTTCGTTAATAGATCATTTTCGTTGGGGAGTAAAATATAATCTAAGTCTAAATATAATCTAAGTAAATATCATCTAAGTCTGTAGTACGTCTACGATCTAACATCTAAAGTTGAAAGTTAAGTGCCTTTGAAATAGTACTATGCCTTCTTATCAATCAAAATTACCAGTCTTTAATACATGTGTAACATTCAGTCTTTCCTCGCACATTTTCTTTCTTTGAAACTCTTCAAAACGCACTACAATTTTTCTGATTAATCTGACGCTAGAGACAATTTTGTCAGTTCTGTCATCTTATTCAGCTGTTAGTCCGGAATTTTTCAATTAATTTCCTGTTCTTTTTGCGAATATCTCGGAAACCGAGCGAATCCACCCCTTACATGTATAGGAAGAAGGTTATTCGAAATAGTAAGTGTTGTTGACTTTTACAACATACTTAAAAATCATCGAAATCAGAGACCATTCAGCTTTTCCATAGTTTCACCCAATCATAAAATTAAAAATCATTGTAACGTTAATGATTTTCTACTTTAGCTATGAAAAGTTGTCGCTTACCGTACTATCTTTAACTTTAACTGTACCCTTTAACTTCAGCCGCGAAACTAAACGGCACTACGTTATCCGATACGTTAAGAGCTATGTATTAATATAAATTTATATTTTTTCAGGCACTTCGATACGACAGCAAACGAAGAGCTGGAGAGCCGAGCATAAAGCTGCGAGGACGCTTGGAATAATAATGGGAGCGTTCCTCCTTTGCTGGCTACCATTTTTCCTTTGGTAGGTAGAGACTACGTTACGATCCAAGTAATTCAAATTAACCGAATTGTAAGATACTTGCCGCACTTTCCCTTAAAACAAATGTGCCTTATTGGTCGGCAATATTCCGGTCATTTCGCTTGTCTGAATCGATAAGTCTAAAGATCCTAAATTAATATTGTGAATATTATGATTGTGAATTAGAATGGAAAAAATATAGAAAATGTGTTCTTTTTGTGTTCTTTTCGTGTTCTTTTCGTGTTCTTTTTGTGAGCTAAACGAATGGAGGAAAAGATTGTTTTATTAGTTTTGCTTTTTGTGGCATGTCTGTTGAAGTCATATATGGAAAATTTCGAATCAATCGGTCAACTGGAACTTTGATCTCCTGTTTGATGTCGTGTCGACCATCTCAGGAAATACAGCTCTGCAAACCTCTCTGATTCTTCTAACTTTACGAATGCGAAAACATCCGTTTCCACCCGTAGTTTCAAACACCTAATGCCAAAAGAATCGTTTCTTTTCTTCCTTTTTGGAAGGTTTAGATTAGAAAATCTCTTTAACGCTCGAGTATATACATATTTATATGTTTACTTCATATGTTATTACGTTTATATGAATTTTTCTTACGCTATCGATAAAACGTATTTTTTTCCAAGTCATTCATTGTATGTGATACATATATTGAGTGACTACATTTCCTTTCACATATCCTCGTTTTCAAACGAAGCCATTCTTCATTAGGTTTTACGCTTCACTCACACATTATATATCAAGTTTTCATAGTTGGATGAAAGTACTATTACATGATACGACATTTACTATACCTGAATTTAATTAATTAGTATTTAAATGCTGTATCGGATGCAAAAATGTACAATCACTTTTTATATTTACATATTTATATGAATGTTTTTCCTTGTGCTAGCACCAAGTAAAACCAAGGTTTCAACTAAACCTTCGTACTAACCTCTTTCGTTCTATATTCTGTATATTACAATACGTACTAGACTACGTACTATAGATATTCTTTTCGTATAAAACACTTGAATACTTTCCTATTTGTGTCGCCTCGCGCATCTATCTACTCATAAATCTCGCGACCAGAAAAGCGAGACCCTGTTCCACATCAACGGCTCAAGACTAGACAGAAACTCTGATTCGTATCGGTCGCGTATAAGCACGGACGAGGTTCGCTAGGAGCTAGAAGCTTCTTCTGTTCAGCAGGATTTCGTTCCGACGGCCAAGTTTCACTACAGTCGGTGAATACTCACGAAAGTTGAGCCACGCGCATGTTTTATTAATGCAAAGCCGATCTGTGTGCATCTCGAGTCGAGTTTACCGAGAGTTTACTCCTCTTTTCGCATGCGATCTAACTGTTTTCCTGACTAAGCGAGGCGGCCACGGTGTTCCATAGGAAATGGCACTAGCTTCTTACCGCTGGGAATAATACGGCGACCAGCAGTCGCAGGATATTTCAGATTTAATGAAAATCGTCCGTGTCAAACCGCACTTCGAACGTTGCAGCACTTGCGGCACAGCTTTACGATACGACTCTTGAATACGTTGCGCGAAACTTTGATTTATCAGTTAAATTAATCGAGTTAACTGTCGTTGATAAAGATCCCGCTTTTGTTGGCGTGGAAATTTCGAGTTGGCAAAAGTTTCGGAATCTTCGATTCTAAAGCGAGAGTTCAGGCCAATAGTAGTTTTCATTAAGAACTACCACGTGCTTAGATTTACATTCTACGAAAATTTCTTGTACTAATGAAGTTTATAGTGATATTTGTCTTGGTGGAGAACATCTTTCTGAGATGAGGAAAGCTTAAGAATTCAAAGATTTCGAAGCTTTCTTCGGGGAAATTAGGCACTTATTATTATTATCATTATCATCATCATCGTCATCATCATCATCATCATCATCATCATCATCAAATTCTTCTCTCAAAGCTTAAATAAAAAGCCAGAACCTAATAAAAGTTTTCCATTGAACATTTGATACGGTGTAACTGTTAGTTCCATCCCTTTAGCAAATCTGCTTCCTTTCTCCTTTCCTTCGTGCCCCATTTTGTGTTTTTCTCTCTCTTCTTCATTTTTTTTTTTTTTTTTTTTATTTGGAGCTCATGGTAATCCAATCTCACCACGAACGATACTTTGTAGAAGAACATCCAACCGACGTATAAATATACTTCTTTTCTAGGTATCTAACGACGACTCTATGCGGCGAGGCCTGCTATTGTCCAGACACGGTGGTATCCGTCCTCTTCTGGATAGGTTACTTCAACAGCGCTCTGAACCCGCTTATTTATGCGTACTTCAACCGCGACTTCCGCGAGGCCTTCAAGGACACGCTGATGAGCGCCCTGCCGTGTTGTGCGAGCTGCTGGAAAACCCCGTCAGAGTTCGTCTAGCGAAAGAAACCCCCGTGAACAGTCGCGTCGAGCAAGCTGTGTTTTGCGATCCACAAAAGAAATCGGTATCGATTCATTCGTCGAGCGATCGTCCAACTTGCCGTGTTAGGAAACATTACAATAATGGACCTCGTTATCTGTCGATAATGTAACCAATCCAATCTACTGACTTGATTAATTCGAGAGTGATCGAAGGAATAACGAAAGACGGCGGTACTACGATAAAGAATAATATATGTAATGTTACTTGAAATTCATAAAGATATCGCTTTTGGAATATAAAGTGAAAAAACTATCTGACTGGACACTTTTGTACATCTATTAAAAAAAAAAAAAAAAATGAAAAAAATAGTTTTGAATCGTATTGAATCATAATTGCAGTTTATTTATTTATTTATGAATCATAAATTGTGTAGATTATTTTGTAGAATTATTAAAAAAAATGAGAAAACGATCAAATGACAAAACGATTCTGCGATGCAATTTATAAAATATAATAAATAATTCATAAAATATAAAGCTTAAACTCTAATTAAAAAATACGTCTATTATGAGGAATATTGCTCCGAATATCATCAACAAGAAGCAATAGCTTGCACAACAGTTGTCTTAATAAATAAATTTGTTATTTAAAACTATTTTTCTTTTATTGTTAGTAGACTCAAAGGATAGTAGTTCGTGCACGTGTACATTGACTGATTAGAAGATGAATTTAGATTTTTAGTTTATTAAATTATCATATAAGCTTAGTTAGAAGAAGAAACAAAATTTAACGAGAAAGAAATGTCAGCCTAAATAATTTCCCATTGTGTGTATAATTTCTTGTTTTCTGTGATTTTTTACCGCGGAAGAATACACTTAATTAAAAGAAAAAAGAAAACAACGAAATGAGTGTTTCCTTTTCGTGAGAAACAAGATATTAACCAAAAGTTCATTACCGGTGAAATTAATGATCAGTGGATTTATTTCTTTAATTGGTCCGTCGCGACAGAGAACTTGATTCATATCTTGATTAAAGGCAAGCGGTCTCCTGCAAAAATAGAAGTTTCGATTAGTACCGCCGTTTCTTTCATTCGTTTGATTTATCATTTGCAAATTTGAGTAAGTAGAATTCGTAAGAAAAATTCGTGTTGCACGAATAAATGGGAGACTGTGTTTTTAGTTTTCTATTAATTACCTGGAAAATATATGTTACGAAAATGGTCTGTTTTCTGTTATCTTTTCAAAATCCGTTAGTTTTATCTTACGCGTTTGTTTCACTCTGTTAGGAAGCGTATTTCAAGAAGAACGAAGGTACGAACTCGATACATTCGCAATGGTCACAAAGTACAAAAGTTTCAGTGATTTCAAGCAGGTGGATGAAAGTGGATTGTTGTTTCTATGAAATCGATACATTTAGAAATTGGACAGTTTACTTAACTTAACTTTGTGAACAAAACATTTTTCTTATTTCTATTTCATTAAAGGAAGGTCATGTAATAAAATCTGTTAACTTGCACGCATTGTTGGAACGTATAATAGCCATCGATGGGACAATGGGAACGTCCGTGTGATAAAACCAGCTCATATTCATGGAGCCTAAGCGAGATTCGTGGTACGCGTTGTCTTTGCCGATAAAATCGATCACGCTCGAACGGCCGTCACGCTTGGACGATTTATCAGCACGTTAATTAATCGTCGTCAGAAATCTGCGGCCGAGTCACGCGAATTTTGTCAAATTCTAAAACATTCAACACGGAGAACGAATTTCACGCCATTTTAGACTGATCTTCAGGCAACTCTAATCTCGAATCAAGCCCATTCTAGAAACTTCTTGCCCGTGGATCGCAGTTAGTGGACCGTTGCGGTCACTTTCCTCGAATCGCTAAACTCTGCGCGTCTAATATCGCGTAGAAATTACGATTCGCCGAACCCACAAGATGGAGTTGAGATTAAATCTATTTGAACGGTTTGATTTCGATTTTAACACTTCGGCGTAGTAAACAATTCAATGTGATATGGATGCGTAAATGTAAATGACGTACATGTTTTACATGTTACATCATTTACATGCACATGCTACATCAAGCCTCAGAAGAAAATAGATTTCCGGAACTTTTTAATTTAATATTTGTAAGAGAGAATCTGGTTGATTGATGTAGTTTCACTTCTCAGGATAAACGAACGAGGATCGAACATCCTTAAAAATGCAATGGAATTACGAAACTTTTCTTCGTCTATAAACATACTCTTACCGATACTATCGCATCTCGTTTTCTGTTCCATACTTTCTGACTGCCGAAAGAAAACTTTACGTTTTAAAGCGTGAAACGTTCAGCAAAATTTTCATGCCAAGTAAAGAAATTATGTAAAAAAATATCGAGCAGAAGAATTGAACAGACGCTGAAATAAAAATTAAGAAAACGTGTCAAAGAATATTAAAAATTCCGTGCTATTGCTCGAAAAAGAATATGGAAAGGAACTAGAATCACAATTGAAAAGAATATTACCGTTTAGTTTCGTTTGAAATAATAATTCACAAGTATCTTGTTTGATTTGATTTATTTGATTTCACCATTTTCTACTATCTTCTAAACAATCAACATACTCTGCCTTAAAATTCTCTTGCAATTAATTTTCTTTCGCGATAAGTGCGAGGTCGATATACCTATCGAGCAGAAGTTGCTCCTGCATGACGAAGTGCGTGTCAGGCTGCCTTTGGACAGGCGTCGCTGCGGTCACTTAACACCGGCTTCGGACGAGCTGTTTGTGGCAAATTGCCGCAGCGGCGACTGCTTGGAAGAACGTATCTATCCTTGTTTCGTTAGACGGAACAACTTTGTATCCCTGTTCTTGCAACGTCGCCGCCGCCGCTGTCGCAATTTGTCGCAAATCGTTCGTCTGAAACCGATCTTTTCGGCCCGGTATAGACGAACGACTTTTGTCCGAGCGATATCGCTGTGACCATGTCTTCCTTTCTTTCACGCAGTTAAGAACAACGAAGGCAGACATATTGTCGGAGCGATATCGCAGTCGTTCCTCTACACCGGGCTTTAGATCTCCATGCTCGATGATCTCCTATCGCTGTAACGCTATACTGTATACTGTGTCCATCTTTTTAACTCATTCTTTCCCGGTGGCCAACTCGATAGATGTATCGACATCGTCATTTTTTAATATTTCCGTTTAAATTAACGATTTCAACATTAAATAGTACATTTCGTCACTGGAGTTGTTAAATATTTGCGAAGATGAGGCTAAAAGCCGAATTCCGTCTCTTGGGTTCGATGACACTCGACAAAGTCGATTCGAAGGATTTGACGTGCAACCGGAAGCTCGTAAACGAATTGGCTGGTCAGTCGAACGAAAGATTGAGACTCGACGCGAGCATTAATAACAACCGGAAACGGGGGGAGAACGACAAGTGAATTCTTCTATGTGTTTCGTCGGCACGCCACGAAATTGCAAATTTCGACAGAGGTTCACGTGCCGGAAACACGTCGCCCTGTAAACGTTTTAAGACTTTATAGATGGGGCTCGTTAAATCGGTATCTTGCGCGCTTTTCGTTCGCCAGCCGTACTTTATGACATCTGCTTGCTGGAATGGCACATTCTACGAATCTTTGTTTTATTTTTAGACACGACTACACAGTACAGCTACCTTTTAGATCAAAGGCAAATGTATTATGTGAAAATGTTTTCAGTGTTTAACAATGTCGTTCGAGTTTTTACTGAATTTTTTGTCCTTCCTCTAGTTCATCGAAGCGGAAAGATTTAAAATATGTTCGGAAATATTTTTTCTGTATTTTCCCTGAAGCAGGACTGGAGCCAGGATGGAGATATTTCTCGGATACTTAGTAACATGAGAAACAAAGCGACATTCTCATCGATGTTGTTAAAAGGTTATCTTTTGTGTTATGCTTTGTGAATGTTATATTCTGAAGAAAAATCGGCGACTCGTTTCGCTTCCAATATGACATAATTATTAAATTTATAATACATTATGTACATTGTAATACAATCATCGTTGTGTTTCGAAACCTTCTTCTTCCAAAATGCAGTTCTTAAGAAATGATAAAGCAACTTGTAAGATATAATTATAATACTTTCTCCAATAATTTAGAAGTTACGTAGAAATTCTGTAAGTGTAATAAATATACATAATAGGTTCCTTAATGTCGTTGAAAATATATTTCAACGATCAGATTATGTTTAAAAAATCATGCTATTTGTATATACAAATGTATGTATGTATGTATGTATGTATGTATGTATGTTCATTGAATAAATGACTGGCTTGGAATTAGCTCGCAAGATGTTTGAAGTCGCGTTTAATTTGTAAATAAGTTGTCAAACGTAAACGAAACGTAGGTTAAAGACAAACAGTGCTACCTAGCTGTAATTAGAGAAGAACAAATGCTGTATTACCTGTAACGCGATACTTATTAAAAATGAGATTGTTGCGAGGAAAGAGCGTCGAGCTACGTTTAATAAAAATTGAAAATAGACAAGGTGAACGTTCATCCGTTGAGTCTGAAGTATGTACATAGTTTTTAATCAGTATAACGTAGACCACGCAAAGTCTACATCGTAGAACAAATTGTATAAGCAGAATTCATTAATACCGGATCCTGATATAGCTTATAAATCGATTTATACTCGTTTATACACATATAGAATTTACGTTTCTCTTTAGAAAGTTATCGCTTGAAGAAATGACAAAATTGACCGATACTCGATATGGTTATAAGAAAAGATGCTAAATTCCTTCATCTATTTACCATCTTCGTATTAGATGATTCAAAAATCAATCCTACATCTTTTATTTTAAAGATTACAAAATTCGTTCCCATTATAAATGGAAATTTATGCATCTAAAATACATTTCTGTCCGCTTACTTTAAACATAATGTTTATTAAGATAGCCCTACGATAAAATCATGCAAACATAGTTATAATTCTCTGGATTGCAAACGATTAATAAATGTAAACCTTGTTTTGTAAGCGTAACGTCCATATTTTCTCTTATTATAAATAGAGTTACATATGTATGTATACTTACGGGCAATGTATATCGGACTAAAATTCCCAAATTCAATTAACCGTAAGATTTTCGCAATTTCTTCGCAATTTCTTCGTAATTTCTTCGCAATTTCTTTCTTGATGATAAGCCTTTCATTAAGAGTTTGTATTTACATCTATTTGATGCTCCTTCAAGATCCGGTAGTAAAAAAGCTCAGCTTATACAAGCTTACGAAACCTTCTGAAGCGATAAAAAGAGTAGAAAAGAAACGTACGTATTGCATGGAAAAACAAAGAAACTACGAGTGCACAATGGACGGTTGAATTTTACTCAACATTCTCTCCATCTATCTACGTACGATATGCAGGGCCAAGTTTCCGCTTGGTTCCACGTACCACGTCGCGTCGCGCTCGCCATTTTATTCCCGCTGCAAGTAGCGAGTCGAGTTTTTCTTCTAGAACAAGAAAAAGAAAAGAAGCGAAAAAGGAAGAAAACCGGAAAAAAACGTCGCGAACGCTTCATTTTTCATTCGTATGGCCTATTGTACGCGTCTAGACTGTATAAATGTACTATAGCAATAATTAATCGAGCACTGTACATACATTGACGAAGAACAATTTTTCTCGTGAATGCAAGAATGCGTGTCGTAAGCTTGCGTGACGTGTGATCGTCGTTTTTGTAAGTTGGTAAGTCGCGAATGATCACGGCCAGAGCGTGCCGTGCGCAGCGTTGACATGTATTTTACGTGTTGCTTATGTGTACACAATTCACACCCCTTTAATCCATACGCTCAGCGTCCCCCAAGTGCGATTCGTTAGTTATGATTGTTACTATTATTATTATTATTATTATTATTGTTATTGTTATTGTTATTATTGTTATTATTATCACTATTATCATTATTAATACTGCTATGGTATGATTTGCATCGTTCAGCAGCCGAGCGGATCGAGTAGGTTCCCGATGGGTTAACTGGCGAAAATAATAGAAGTAATTTTTTATCGGTACAAAAACAGTCGAGAGGGTAACCGGACCGCTTTTCCAATGTCAGTGACAGCTGTCCGAACGAGTTTAGCAAACTATGGCCAATTTTGCTCGCGTGAAACTAGTGCATGCGTGATTAATCGATAGTAGGTAGATAGTAGTTCGTAGTTTCGATGAACGATACGATGCAGGCTCGTAATTTGAGAAATATCGTAACACGCTTTCTTATACGTAACTCTCGGATGTCTAATTTTGTTCTCTTGTTTTCATGCATTTGTTTTATTTGTTTGCGGGGTGGGATTAATCGTTAATATGATTTACGATATCTATTGCATTAACTTCTTTACTGTGTTTCATAGGGATAATTTATTACTTTGAGAAAATTAACTCTGTCATATAATAATCTTCGTTATTATGTTTCACAGAAAGTTTATTATCTTAGAAATCGAATATTTGAGAATCCTAAACGATGCGGTTTTGTCTGTTCTACTGTTTTTAATTCTAGCCGTGTGTTAAACCTAAAAAGAAAAAAACAAACAAAAACGACACTATTTTCAGTTTTTAGATATTAAACTTGACAAAATTGTGTATCATTTTAATTTATCAGTAACATATATCTACATGTAGTGTACAATAACATATTTATATTACTATATAGAGAAATGTAATCACAAATAATAATACGCAAAAAAGTTCAATCATATTTCCTTCCTTTTGTTTCACAAACATGTGTACGCGTCTAAAGAGGGATAAAAGTCGCCGGCTTTGTTCGCTCGAACGCTGTCACTGACCCACGTATACGTCACCGGCAGTCTCCTCGATTCGCTCGAATTTCCGATTAATTCTATTCGTTACATTCGAATTGTCCGACGATAATGACAATCGCCTAAAACGTTGCGCGTCTGTCGATTCGACGTCGATATGCCGACAGAGAACCGTGATATCGGAAAGGGAATTATATTTCGAGCAATTAGGCAGCGCTGATGGTATTGTTACACGTGACAATACAAACTGATGTGCTAGATTTTTCGATAGCATCCGGACGGACATTTTGACAAATACCTATAATTTTGACTTCTTATCGATTCTGCTACATCCATATCACCTTTCACAATTGAACTAATATTATTTATGAAATTTTATAGGTTATAATTTACAAGTTATCGATATTAATTTAATAAAATACATTTAATAAAATACTCGCTCGTCAATAAATTAGAGGAAGCGCGGAAACGTATGAACACCTAAGTAAAGTGATAAAAAGTCATTTGTAAGATATAATAATTTAGTTAAAAGAAAGTGAGAAAAATAACATCAAACAGGAAATTTATTACTTTGAAAAAGAACTTTAATCGATCGAGAGATTATATTATATGAAATCGCTTTATCTTTTTATGCAGGCCATATTAATCTTTAAGCGATATTAAATTTCCGATGGAAACCGTAATTTATGAAATTATAAACTGAGTTTGCAAGATTACAGAAATTTTCACGGAGAGAATTTTATTTTCCATTATAGATCCAACTTCGTCGTCCGAACTAGAATTCTTAACAAATCCGCTTTTAGAGATTTCAAGAATTTCAAAGCTGCTATAAATTTACACTTCCTACAAATATATACTTTGCGGTTGTTCAGTTCTTAGCTTCAAAGAAGCCATTCCCCTCAGTCTTTGCTTTTCATCTTCCTACGAATTAGTAGCTACACCTGTCAATCTTAAATATTCATTTCTCTTTGTATTCTACCTGAACATTTTCAAACAACATATTATCCTAATCAAATTTGATGAAATTGCTACTAAATACGATTTTTAGGCAATAATCTACTGTACTTATTACATGATAAATATAATTACAAGTAAATTGTAAATAAATTTTTAAAAATATTAAATTTAATGTTTGTTAAACAATCTCCATTTTTCTCTTTTAGTATAAACAGGCATTATTTTGATTAATAGACACAATGGAAATCGTTAGTTTAAAATTTATTAAGCAGTCACATCGGCGCAAACAGATAAACTTTAAAATGAAATTCTTTTGAAAGAACTTCCAGATAATGGATAGTTGAGGCAAGAATCGAACGAATTCGAGGAATTTGGAATGGAATTTAGCTTGCTAACATTTAAGAATCAAGTGACAAGCATTTAAAGTGCCGCTTTCGACGCACCGAATTGATCTTTATTTCTCTATGTAGAATACACGGAGTTACATTGGCCGTTACGTTCATAGCGTTCCCGTTCGTAGCGTCACTGTGTAATCGTTATCAAACAGTACGCAGAGTTAACGTCGCAAACTGTAGCTTTCATGTAAAACGAATCGAGGGGAAGAAGGAAAGGTATGTGATCTTGTCATTGAGCGACACACCAACATTCTGAGAAATCAAATTGATCGACTTAATTCTGTATCAAGTTTTCAGTTTCATTAGCCAGATACACAGTGAATATTCAATATTTCGAAGAGCAAAGGACTTTCTTTCATGAATTTATTCGTTACGGGTAGATAATCACGAACTTTAGAGAAAATTTCGAAAAATAATGTTTACAATTATTATGTCATTTTTCTCTACATTTCAGTTTATCGAGTTGATCAATGTGACTTTTGAGGAACTCGTATGATGCAGAAGTAAGGCATGTAAACACTTTGATCGTTCTCGATCTACATACTCGTATATATATTATTTTTTCTTCCCTCTCTCTCTCTCCCTCCCTCTCGCTCTCTCCCTCCCTCACACACACACACACACACACACACACACGCGCGCGCGCGCGCTCGCATACACACATACATATGCGCCCTCACTCAGTCACTCAGTCACTCACTCACTCACTCACTGTGTCCAACTGCACAGTGCATGTTAGGAATTCGTTTCCCTTTGTAATGTCACAACAACCACTTGGTTTACCTTAACTCTCTACAATGTCGTACAATTTGTTTGTTTATGACCGCATTCTTCTATTTACTATTATAATGTTTATTAACTTTAATACTTTATAGATTTCAAACGAAAACGAGCAGCTATAATCTACTATAATCTCCAACAAAATTTCAATCGTAGGGGGCTAATTTTAGATCAGATTAATTATAGTTTTACTAAATTATACTTGTATCGATTACTTAATTTTTGTATAGCTGCCTGCTAATCTTCGGAATATCGACTGATATTAATATGTTTTTGAAAAGTATTTACATACATATAGCGTCAGCATCGACTATGTTAAAGTAATGTAAGAGAAATGTGACAGAATGTCTTTAAATAAGTAAACCTTGGCACTTGTTTCGTAAAAAGGATAGAAAGAATAAGAGCACGTACAAATTAACAAGAAGTAATTTCAGAGAGTAAGAGTTTTGGTGTTTCAAGAGTACGAAGGAGTTTATCTTACCAAATTATTGGACATTTAACTCGAAAACAATACATCCACCGAGAAAGAAGTTTGAGTGGGCAAATGTGAGAAAAAGTACCGTGGAATTTCGCTAATGCAACAGGAATAAAGATCGATGGTATCGAACTAATGGAACTTTAACAAGTTTCCTATGCAGAAATTGTTCGTATTATTAAAGCATGTAACATTATCGAGCAGATGAAAAGGAAGGCGAAGGAAACAAATATCTGCCAATTATCGTTCAATAACGATGAAAATCCGTTCGCGAAGCGAGTAATAAAATTTTTCCACGGCGATAATGTTAGGACAACCACCTTGGATAGCCAAGATTCTTAAGAACTCTATTCTACAGTCAGAAGACGTTAAACATACCATAGAATTTTGATTATCCAAACTAACTATTCGAATAATCAAGTAATTTTGTTTGTATACGAAATAAGATAATTTATTTTGAACTATTTTATAAAATTTCGTACTAAACAAACAAGAACAAAAAATTTTGAATAGAAATATAACAAAAAATACTTTCATTTCTATTCTTTCTTAGAGGTATTATCCCCAAAATTTTTGGTTCATTGGTGTTCTGATAATCAAATTCTGTTTTATCTACATACGGACATGCTTGTAAGAAATATAACTTTTGTTTTACGAGAAAGAAACAGAAGAAAAGATATTTCTACTTATATGTACTGTGAAGTTACTACTCGTGTTTCGTTTACGTATTCCGAGGCGATTAATGTTAAGGGAAACGTGAAATACGATGTAACGCTGTTCCGTGTGATGCCGTGCGAGGAACATTCGTTCGGAACGGGGTTCAATGTTTCGTAAATAGCGAGCGAACCTATTATTCGACGAAAGTATCAAGAGAAATAAAAGAAAATTGCGCCAATGTGCAGCACACGAGTTATCAAAGAACTTTCTTTCTTTCTCGTTCTCTCGTTTGTCGAGTTTCCAGCAACCCTGATAAAATAAACGGGTAACAACGACGACCTATATTCGACCTATATTCGTTCTTTCAAGCAGCTTTCCATCTGACATCGTTCAACGAGACACCGCTGAACGTAGTGTAAACTCGATGAAAAGCTTTCGAGATTTTCATAAATTTTCGTGGCTGGCAGAAATACCGATTGCGCAACAATCGCCGAGTAAGATGAAAAGATCGAGGTCAACCGACAACAACTCACATCAAACATCGTACCAAGGATATTAATAAAACTTTGAAGATATTTAAAAGGGACTTTCTCCTCTCAGTTTCCTACGAAAGGAAATACATATATGTGATCTTTCATTGACTTAAATGCACTATTGTTTAATAATACTGCAAGGATACAATATTACTAGATTAAGATATAACATATAAGGTATGATATTCTATCTACTACATATGTATATTTCAATGCACTTATACTAAAACTAATTTATACTAAAACCTTTTATTGAAATGAATCAGTCTTTCTGCTTAGATTCTAAATCGTCGTTCTGATAAGAATTTATTTTTATGAGAAGAATTTAGTTGGTTATCTTAACACAGTGACATCGGATTATTTGTAAGCCAGTCGGATCGATGCTGGGACCGGGGAAACTTGGTGAAATTTGGCTAAATTATGTTAGATAGAAGAAAAACTGCTATATCTCAACTTTTTATTTATAAAATAAAAAATTCGACATTTTAGTCAAATTTCACCATATTTCATGGCATGTACATCCTAGTATCATATCTTATCGCAGGTACGTATGACAAGTATTAAATATATCAATTTCATTTGGTAACAAGAATAATAACGTTTACTTACGATTTTGCATACTTTTACACGCGCGCGCTTTCACGATTCACGGCGATAACGATTCTATCGTTGCGTCGCAAACAAAGAAAATGAGGTATGAGAAACAGGCGAAAGAGATTTTAAAAAATCCTATTTTTCACTTTTATACACGATATTATTCTCCGCAAAAATTACGAAAAATTACCAGAGCATTGAAAAGCTTATTTCTTCTCGTACAAATCCATCAGTGTGTCCAATTTTTCTTCCAAATACCTTCAACACAAAGCGGAATATAAAACATTTCAGGAAATGTTATTCACGCTATGTCGACAAACTGACAACTTGTTGGAGTTTTCTATTGTTGCGCGCAAGAACTGTTTTCCGGGCGCAAATAACAGGGCGAACAATTCGTTGTTGATTTCCACGTAAAAAAAGCAAACTGACAAATATAAAAGAGTAAATAAAGAACAGAAGAAACGACGAGGTTAGAACAGTCTCTATCGTCGTACCACTGTGTATCAAGAGCTTGATAAACACGTCGAGGCCTGCTGTTATTTCAATCAAGAAACAGAAAACCGATATGTTGGTCGTGTTAGAAAAGCCAACTGCTTCCTACTTCAGCGATTGCTAAATTCTTTTTTATTTGTAGCTTGTTAACGCGACATGTCGATGAGGTGAATTAATATCAAGGCGGTAGAATGTCGGGACAAGATCAGATGAAACAGAGGCCGTTTGTACAATGGGAGGAGAATGGGAAGAAAATTGATTGATCGATAGTTGACCGACCTTGACCACTACTTTCGCCATCATTTCCATTAGATTAACCAGTCTCTCCTTCGACCCTCCTCTATATATCGTACACAATTATGTACAATATTTTGCATCTAATAAGAAGTAGTTAATCAAATCAATTACGTAACTCGAAAACTTCTTTTCGACTGTGACTTCTCACACCTAACCTAAAAAAAGTTCCACTTTTCTCCACTTTTAGACGTGTTTGCGATACCAAAGAGTATGTTCGTAGGGACAGAGGCGGCGAAGGAGTAAATAAGGCAGCAGCAGCAGCAGCCCTGTGCGTTGGTGAATCGAAGCAGAAACAGAGGCGGAGAAGTTTCGCTGAATCGAGACACGGTTTTGCTTGTACATTCGGAATAGTCGAAGAATAATATTCAGACCGACTCGAAACCGACTCGAAACCGATTGTTACAAAAGCATTATCGCGATGGTTCATTTACAAGTCTCTCGAGACGGGCTCTCTCTTAAAATAGAGACATCCAAGTTTACAACGGAATAAATTGTTACCCCGGGCACGAAAAATTTATCTGCTGCTTGACATTCAAGCCATACCTATTTAAATTTTGTATCTTCGTTATACGACAATGAAATAATTCACTCTAGCATAGTTTTACTGTTGTTACCCCCATTTTCAGGATTATATTCATTGAAAGGTCATATTTTTGTAACGAAGAAAGGGAAAAGTTCGATACGTGACGTTTATGTATTACCGAGACATGGAAACTTTCTCCGCTTTCTCCAAGAAGCTTTACATCTTTTTATATCTCTTCTGAGGTGACACAGAAATATATCTACATTTCTTTCGCTAAATTGCCGTATCTTCTACCGTTAACATTCTTCTAATGTTATTTGTATCAGTGAGTCGATAATAAATTGAAATCCGTGATTTTGAAAATGTCGGTTTTGCGAAAATTGGGGAATTTGATGACAGTAAAATGACAAATATCACTAAATCATTGTTGACAAATGATCGATGTGTGAATCGTTATATGTTCCTATATAATAATATCACAGTAATATGTTAATTTTATCTCGCTCTATTTATTTCTTCTTCCCCTTGTTTTATGTTTTAATCTTCGAAACACAGAAACTGATTGTCAAATAACCAGCTTTATTTACTTATTTACTGGCAATTGTATTTAATGTGGAAGAGATTTTCGAAAACGCGCTTAAGTAACTCGTGTTGTACACATTCTCTGGCTTTATTAAATTATAGACGTTACGTCTTGTCGTACGCTTAATATCTCTCGGCTGCTTGTTCGAAGCTCGATTCATGGAGCAAGGGAGTTCACGTCACCCTAGGGAAATTTCTCTTAGGAGTAACTCTTTTTCCCAGAAAACGTCCGTGTTTCGTTCCTATTTCGTTCTCGCAACGAAAATTATCACTTCGTAGACCCTCCGAGTGAAATGTGGTGGGAATGTCTCAGTTTGCGGCTAGATTTTCATAATTTTACAAACATATTATATTTTTGCATAAACAATTTTTTGTTTATTACATTATATTAGAATTAGGGTTAGGGGCGTGAAACGAATCTTCGTTTGGATTACACGTTGTCGTTATGCAATAGAGAAGACATTGACTAGTGCAAATACGATTATCATAGAACTGGACAAGTAACCGTAGTAATTAGATACTCGAGAAACTAATGACAATGATCCTAGGTTCAATAACGAATCCGCGGTCGACGGGATGATAGATGAACGTGCTCACAAAATCTAAGTCGGACGCGTAATATGCACTGGTCGTAAGGTGTTACATTTTTCGTCGATGAGATCGCAAGAAGGAATGAATTTCCGTCCCGATGATGCCGCAGAGGAAAACTATGATGGGGTGTGTCTAAGGACGCGAGATCATCGGATTCGTCGAGGACAGCCTTCGTTCAGAAAGTAAGGGAAATTGGCGTTGCTGCTAATTGGTCAATCTCCACATCGGTGGTTGGAAAAAGATGCTAGCCGCCGCTTTCGAGGGAAAGTTGCTAGTGGGAGACGTCGTACGTTGAAAAATAGGTCTCCTCTATCTTCTCGTAGTTGGGACAAAGACTGTTTGTTTGAAGGACTTTAGTTGGCTAAATTTTAAGATTTATAACGGGCCCTCGGGCTAGCTGAACATGTACTACGGAGACGCATCGACATCTGGCAATCATCTTACTCGAAGAATAGGGTCTGCGTGTGGCGAGCTACGGGACAGAGACCATTGGAATGTTTACTGTCGAGTGTTACAACTATTTCCTTTTTAAGGAGAGCTATAGAATTATTCCATGCATTTGTTAGACAAGGCGTTCATCCCGTGACCGCGGCTACGTTCGGCGACTGGCTGTCGCCTCGAGCCCAAGCTCATTATCACAACTCTCTAACAATTACAATCGGATTGAATAACTACAATTGTTTAATTGCAGCTATAGTAGACTCTAGGTTACAATGTTGTGGAATTATCTAAAATTCCAAAGGCTCCGGTGTTCTTTCATCTCCGACATATAATATCGACATAATTATTTACGTATATTTGCTTTTGATTCAATCATGAATGGCATATTAGAAGAAGTTTTACACAGAATCAATACCATAACTTGGCAATATATTCTTTAATAAAAAAGTGAAGCAAAGAGGTGTATTTTAAGCCATCAGTTAGATATAGTTGGATATAGATCAAATTGAGAAACACCGGTGATCCATAGTACCGATTTCTGAACCAAACTACGAGTAGGATCTCATTACTCGGAAAATCTTATCCCACGGGCAAGATCTTCCGGATTTTCAACATACCTCTAAACATGGCCTCCTAATCACGAGGGAAATTTACCATTCCGATATCGGGAATTTCCTCGTTTAGCAACAATCCTTGTCCATCATATCGCCAGATTGTTCTAGGTCAGCGAAAGCGGCACACAGAACTTTCTTCAGCGGACCTATGCAACAAGACGTCAAAAACTCGACCAAAAGATGTTGGTTTCCCGTGGGGAAAACCCTATACTCACCTCTATACGCGTTGTATGCTTCAGGGCTATTCGCAGCGAAACCTTCTGTTATCCTGACACCGACTACGTGTTTGAATTTTTCGACAAAACTCCTATCCTAGAAGAAAATTAGAAGAAAATCTTAGCTTGTAGAAACTATTGAAATGATAAAAATGGATATCGTATTAAATCGTTGAAGGCGCCAATTTACGATAAAAATTAAGAAATCGTTCAATTTGATTTTATTATAATGGAAAAACCGTCCCCTGCTATGTGAAAATATCGTTACCGTTTGATTAACAAACCGGCATCTTGTAAAGGTATATAAGGAACACGGAAGTCGCGCGCGAGCTCTTTTGTGCCTGAAATTCCGGAGAGTGAACATCGAAGAAGAATTTAAATATAAGGTAAATAAAAAAAGAATCAAATAACAACATTGCAACCAGTAATTTATAACGTCTAAACCATTAATTTACAACACTTAAGCTATTAATTTATAACATTTATGCTATTAATTTATAACATTTAAGCTATTAATTTACAACATCTAAGCCATTAATTTACAACATTTAAACTGTTATTTCATACATTTAAGCCATTAATTTATAACATTTAAGGAATTAATTTATAACGCCAAAACTATTAATTTATAACATTTATGCTATTGATTTATAACATTTAAGCAATTAATTTATAACATTTATGCTATTAATTTATTACATTTAAGCTATTAGTTTACAACATCTAAGCCATTAATTTACAACATTTAAACTGTTATTTTATACATTTAAGCCATTAATTTCTAACATTTAAACTATTAATCTATATCATCTGGGTCATTAATTTGTAACATTTAAGCCATTAATTTATAACACTCATACTATTAATTTATAACATTTAAACTACCAATTTCTAACATTTAAGCTATTAATTTATAACGTCTAAGCCATTAATTTATAACATTTAAGCAAATAATTAGCAACGATTAAACTATTAATTTATAGCAACTGAAACATTAATTGACAACATGTAAAACATTGATTTATAAGAATCACACCATTCTTCAAGGAATCAATAAGAAATACCTAACCGTGATTACAGCCAATTAGATCATATTGTTCGCTACATAATTATCAACTGTGTCACGTACAGCGATGCAGGCGGTATTGAAGAAATAAAGCCATTTTATGTTACAATTATAACGAGTAAATTTACTCGTTTAACTTGAGAAGAATTAAAAATGTACCTGACTTTTAAATAAGCATTAAATAAGAATTTTAAATATCGCAAACAGTGATGTAGGTGTTATTCAAGAAAAAGGAACATTTCATTTTGTAATTAGAACGAGTAAATGAACGAATATCGATAATATAATATAATGCTTAATATGAATTTTATCTGTCTGATTATTTAATACCTTAACTTATTTCACAGTAACGTCATCGATTGCCGTTAGGCTTTCCTCCCCTTTTTGTTCAAACTAATTGATAGTCGAAAACTAGTATTAAAGAAGTGTGAATTTAGTCTTAGTTTGCAGAAACTATTAAAATGATAAAAATAGATATCGTATTAAATCGTTAAAGAAGCAAATTTACGATAAAAATTAAGAAATCGTTCAATTTGATTTTGCTATAATGGAAAAACCGTCTCCTGCTAAAACAAAAAATCGTTACCGTTTGATTAACAAACCGGCATCTTGTCAAGGTATATAAGGAACACGGAAGTCGCGCGCGAGCTCTTTTGTGCCTGAAATTCCGGAGAGTGAACATCGAAGAAGAATTTAAATATAAGGTAAATAAAACAAAAAATATCAAATAACAACATTGCAACTAGCAATTTACAACGTCTAAACCATTAATTTACAACACTTAAGTTATTAATTTATAACATTTAAGCCATTAATTTATAACATTTAAGGAATTAATTTATAACGCCAAAACTATTAATTTATAACATTTATGCTATTAATTTATTACATTTAAGCTATTAATCTACAACATCCAAGCTACTAATTTACAATATTTAAACTATTAATTTATATCATTTAGGCTATTAATTTACAACATCTAAGCCATTAATTTACAACATTTAAACTGTTATTTTATACATTTATGCTATTAATTTATAACATTTAAGATATTAATTTATAACATTTAAGCCATTAATTTGTAACTTTTAAACTATTAATTTATAACATTTAAGCTATTAATTTACAACATTTAAACTATTAATTTATAACATTTAAGCTATTAATTTATAACGTCTAGGCCATTAATTTACAACATTTAAACTGTTATTGTATACATTTATGCTATTAATTTATAACATTTAAGACATTAATTTGTAACTTTTAAACTATTAATTTATAACATTTAAGCTATTAATTTGCAACATTAAACTATTAATTTATAACATTTAAGCTATTAATTTATAACGTCTAGGCCATTAATTTACAACATTTAAACTGTTATTGTATACATTTATGCTATTAATTTATAACATTTAAGCTATTAATTTTTAACGTCTAGGCCATTAATTTGTAACTTTTAAACTGTTATTTTATACATTTAGCCATTAATTTACAACATGTAAACCATTAATTTATATCACCTGAGCCATTAATTTACAACATTTAAGCCATTAATCTAAAACAATTACTCCATTAATTCTTAACAGTTATACCAATAATTTATAACCACATTCTGCCATTAATTCAAAGTAATTACGCTCTTAATTCATAGCAGTTGTACCGTTAATCGGTTGTAACTCTACATTCATTGATTTAAATCAATACCATCAATTTGTAGTGAGTGAATTAATGATTTATTTTGTTTTATTTTATTAACAGAATCTATCAAGTCTTCGAAGTGCTATTTTATTTCTATATAGCATTATTTTTTAATTTTAAATACAGTATTCAATTTCTCATTTCACTATTTCGTATAAAACCAGTGGTAACACAGAGTGTAATTTTAAGATGTAATTTTCTATGTCTGCTCAAAACCAAGAAAACAACACACCATATTCATGGAATCAAGGAAGCGAGTGCAATTTAACCGAAGGCAACCACATCTTATCTGTAGCTGCACATGAGTCAGAGGACATTTCAAATCATGTTGTTGTTTTGCCTCGGAGTATCGAGACCGTTAGATTACAAGTAATGAAAGAACAAATAAACTCCGGGCAAAACAATATCGCCGCTACAATGTCGCTTTATTATAAAATAATTTTACATCTCTGCTTCCAATGCTTAAAAACTGTTTATGTAAATGGGACCCGAGCGTAGTTACCTCCTCGTGGTGGGTCCCGGTAATTGGTATCGTTTCCCAAATAATAATACACCAAGTACTATTTTGAATATTAGTATTATTATTTGAGAAACGATATCAAGCTAAAAACTACTTGAACATAGTTTGGTCTAGATCATCCAAAATAGTTTTGGTGATCTAAACCGGACTAAGACCCCCCCGCGGGGGCGCCGTGGGACATCGTGGGACACCGTGGGACACCGTGGGATGCGTGCGTCTTAGTCTTAATTAATCGTAAGGTAGATACCTATGTTATGTGCATTGTGAGCTCATTCTGTACAAAGATACTTATCTATCTTGGAACGAAAAATAAAAATCTCGTCTCTCATGATCCCCTCGCTTACCACACTGGAAAAATTGTTTCCGCGATTTATCGGTTCACGGTCGCTCAGTTCTTTCAAACCGTAGCGTGACGTACTCGCTCGTGCGTATTCCGGGTACGTGCGAGTCAACGTACACTGGACAACTCTTTGGATTCGTAAGTCGCCCCAAGGACACCTCTGTCCTGGTGACTGCTCGACGACTGCTCGACGTTCGCATCGTATCGCGGGAGTTGTCGTCGCGCCGGTGATGCTGGCGAATCTGTTGGGGATTCAGTCGTGGATCTGCAGTCCTGTCCGATTGGTACTTTGGTACTCGGTCAGGGACCTGCAATTTCACGTCCTCCGTAATTCTGTTCGGGCCCGCGGGAGTGGACCCCACTGTTCAGTTGAGGTCAATGCCTTCGTAATCCTGTTCAGCGGTCCCTCCCCGTGAGTGGACCCCACTGTTCAGTTGAGGCCTCTTGCCTTCGTAATCCTGTTCAGCGGTCCATCCCCGGGTTCCACATGTTCAGTTGGAGTGTGTTAAGTTGCTGGCCTATGTGCTGGATCCACGGCTGAATTACCCGTGGATCACTGGCATCATCGGTCGGCGCCATCGACCGCGACTCGTGTAAGTTTCGAACGGCGAAACAGGAATCGAGTTACGGTCAATTCTTGGGCTTTCCGCTGAACCTCGGGGTTATCTCGTGTACGGGGGTACGTCGTGTAGGTTTGTTAGTTCTTTCGAGAGATCGCGATCTCGTTCGTTTCGGGCGCGGCGCGATTTTTTCCTTTATCATCTGATTCATCCGGCATTTTCTTGTTTTCCCATTTTTAAGGGATACTTATTGAGATCACGTTAGAGTTTATAACTTTTCAGTATCTTCAATATCTTACAGTGTCGCAAAAATAGAACGATAGCTAGTTTAGTACAGCGACTCGTATGTCCCTTCTGCGAGACACGAAATGGTATATACAGTGTCAGTATCTACGTTTTCTTCCTTTCATTCCAAGTTAGATAAATGTGTGTTTGATACCGAATGATGCCAGTAGGGATGCGAATTATTGTACGATATTTGTACTGATCGATGTAATCGTTGTGTGGGAGATGGATGTTGCGTTACGTAGGCTTTGTTCTACGTTTGTAAAGATTCATGTAAGCGCTGCGTCGGGGATATGTGTTTCGCAGTTAGGCTACGAAACAACTATTTCCATACGCAGGCCCATGGTTAAGTAGAGTCAAAACTCGACATTCTGCCAACAGGTTGAATGTCGAGATCGATGTGTAGTGCTACAAATACCCATGGGCGGGTCTCGTGCGTAGTCACCTCCTCGTGGTGAGACCTGGTAATTGGCATCCTTTTCCAAAAATTAATCAGTTGATTAATCTTTGGAAAACGATGCCAAGCTAAGAACTACGCAACAGTCCAGTTTGGATCACCAAAAGCCTCTAAGAGAATTTTGGATGATCTAGACTGGACTGCACCGTGGGACATCGTTGGACACCGTGGGACGTCGTCGGTCCAGTGTGGGTCACCAAATGCCGCGAAAAGAATTTTGGATGATCTACACTGGACTGCAACGTGGGACATCGTCGGTCCAGTGTGGGTCACCAAATGCCGCGAAAAGAATTTTGGATGATCTACACTGGACTGCAACGTGGGACATCGTCGGTCCAGTGTGGGTCACCAAATGCCGCGAAAAGAATTTTGGATGATCTACACTGGACTGCAACGTGGGACATCGTCGGTCCAGTGTGGGTCACCAAATGCCGCGAAAAGAATTTTGGATGATCTACACTGGACTGCAACGTGGGACATCGTCGGTCCAGTGTGGGTCACCAAATGCCGCGAAAAGAATTTTGGATGATCTACACTGGACTGCAACGTGGGACATCGTCGGTCCAGTGTGGGTCACCAAATGCCGCGAAAAGTATTTTGGATGATCTACACTGGACTGCAACGTGGGACACCGTGGGATACCGTCGGTCCAGTTTGGGTCTCCAAAAGCCTCCAACAGAATTTTGGATGATCTAGACTGGACTGTATCGTGGGACATCGTTGGACACCGTGGGACGTCGTCGGTCCAGTGTGGGTCACCAAATGCCGCGAAAAGAATTTTGGATGATCTACACTGGACTGCAACGTGGGACATCGTCGGTCCAGTGTGCGTCACCAAATGCCGCGAAAAGAATTTTGGATGATCTACACTGGACTGCAACGTGGGACGCCGTGGGACAACGTTGGACACCGTGGGACACCGTTGGACACCGTTGGACACCGTTGGACACCGTTGGACACCGTGGGACACCGCGGGACACCGTGGGACACCGGGGGACACCGTGGGACACCGTGGGATATGTCTTGGCTATGTCGAATCCATTCTGAGCCCATTCTGTACAATGATACTTATCTGACTTGGAACGAGATATAAAAATCTATTCTTTTTTTCCACTGAATCTTGCGGTTATTTTGTACACAGGAGTGCGTCGCGTGAGTCCATTGATTCTTCTGAAAGATCCCGATGTATGAAATCATTCTCTTATTTCAAACCAATTTTTAACGAATTATCTTATTGTTTCAAAGTGAGTTATAACGTCATAAACTTGCAAATTAGTTACAGGTAGATTCAAATACCTCGAAACAAGGTTTCGCGCGCGTTTGCACAGTATTCTTTAAATATATTTAGTGGCGAACTTTTGAATTCTTGCAAATATTTTCCATTATTTAAAACACGCGACTGTAGTGTATTTTTGGAATGTATATTTCGTATTCTAATAACGAAAATTCACAGTATAGATTCTAATTGCGAACAATATTATTCTTGCAAACGATTGCATTGCATTTACGTTATTCATGAGCATTTGTTTGCTATCGAAAAATATCTCACAATTTTCAACTAAATAATATTTTTCAAACTTGTTCCAATTTTTTAATAATAATCTTTAAGCGTAAAAAAATAGCAGTATTTTCTAAATAAACGTTCGATAGGAAAAAGAAGAAAATTGTCGAAACGACGTTTCGCTTCTTCCTCAACCCCCCCCCCCCCGCCCTTAAACAACCACCATTTCCACCACTGGACTTTACACGGTTCCTGCCTGATGTTAGTCTCCCTGATGATATTCGCTGGGGTGGCGCAGCATCCATGGTACGTCCTCTGTTTCTCCGCATCGAACGGTGAGTCGCATGCATTTTTGTTCCTCCGGTCACTCAATCATGTCGTAGGATGAAAGGTCCGAATCGGCACGGGTGACCGGTTGTATTACGTAGAATTTTTTGCGAGCATAGTGACCGCGGGTATATTTTATACCCGTGAGTAGTAACATTCTTTTTTTAAATTTATTAGTTTAGGATAGGTCTTCTTGCACAGCGCGATTATAATAATTAGTTTAAATACATACACTTGAGAATATATTCGTGTTATTTATAAATATGCATGTTAACATTCCGTATAAATATTTGCAAATGGCAAATATGTACACGAATATACCTGTTTAACATACTTGATTTTAAGCAATAAATTAATCGTGACAATATCAAGTCACGTTCGTTTATTTCATTTCGGTTAGAATTTAAAATATGAGTCAAAATTCATTTTTTCCCGTACAAGAATGTGTGAAATTTTACGTGCAAGAAGACACTTTGCGGCAGGCAGATTTTTGAATCAAAGCAATAATTTTGAACACTGCTTCTGCACTTTCGAGTATGTGCTTTGATAAAGAGATCGCCTGAGAATATTTCTTTCTTAGTAATATATTTAGACTCAATTATTCCATTTGATCGAGTCTCAGTCTTTTTCAATTAACGCTACCGTTTTTGCAATATTAAAGTTTTGTTCTGATTTATTAAATTAATAAAGTAGAGTTACTTAGTTACTATTAAATTAATAAAGTAGATTTAATCAGAAACGAAGTAGTAAAATATAAAATCAAAGAACGTTAGTCCGTTAAATAAAAATTATACAAACTAATCATTTCTTTTAGATCAGGATTTTCAGGTTTAACCCTTTCCGTGCCCATTGTCAGGATCTCATTCACGTGCCCAGGTGCTACTTGAATGGGAGAAAGACACTGGGCACGATGATCTAGAATTAAGTAATGTAATAATTTGTCAGCGACTGACGATGTGTTAGTGTACCGTGCACGACGTATTTTCCACGTTATGTGTGTGTGTTGTTAGGCCGTGGAGCTGCGTCGCTTTTTTTCATTCGTTAAAACATCAAATATTAAAAATGTCGAGACATATATCGATTCAATTTACGTCTCGATACAATCACAATTTATGATAATATCGCCCACGCGATTAAGTGTAACCACGCTTTAAATATTGCCGTAAATTACAATTACAATTCCAAGTTTACTTACATTTATTTTAACGATATCATTTCTTCAGATGTGTTTTATCACGTTTTACGCAATGGTCACTAGCCTTCGTCAGTCGATTTCAGGAAGACGGTACGTACCTTAGAGTGTGCATGGTGTGTGTTAAGCTCGGGTGTCGGAGGCGTCCCGGGACGTCCTCTCTAGTGTAGGACCTTTGCGCCCGAGTGTTTGTGTGAGAACCGTGGAGCGAGTGTGTTGGTGTGCCTGTTTTGCTATTTTTTAAATATAGCGCTAGGTAGGATAGGTAGTATACTTTCTGGTGTGTCTGTTAATTATAAGTAGGTAGGGCCGGGCAGGTTGGCACAGTCTCTGGTCGGGTAGGCGCGTTTTCGCGTGACCAACCTGTTTCTGGAAATCTGATTTGAAAAATCGACGGTGAAACTGGCACGAGTAGAGCATGCACTCGTCTCTGGTTTTGCCTATCGATTTTTCGAATTTCGCGGTCGCGGTCGCGAATGGGTCGAAACGAACGTTTATTGCTCGAGCACGCACATGCGAGTGAGCAACGATCACTGCTGCGATCGTTGGTCAGTCCATGTGCACTTCAATCAGCTTCCGCGGTTTATATTTTTATTTTCAAGTTTTTTTTTTGTTTGCGATTTAGAAGTCTCGAGCTTAGATGTAAGTTTCAGCGGGCATTGCGCCCGAAGAAAGAAGAGGCTATAAGCCGAAGAGGCCCGGCAAACTGCCACTCAAGAGGGCAACTACTAATGGCTGCCCATCCTCTGGGTCATCCAGAGCATGGGAAGTCATTATTGTTACTACTTTGTCACTATGCTCGATTTTAGTACTTGTAGTAGTAGTAGTAGCAGTAGTAGTAGTAGTAGTTTGCTTTTTTGACCGATGTATATATCGGTCCATCGTCCCATTGGGCAAATCGCGATTTTTCTTATTAGTGTGGCGACAAATTAATTACGGGTTGTATTAGAGTTGCGAAATAACATCGCGGCTTTCCATTAGTGCGGCGAGAAAATGATTACGGTTTGAATTAGAGTTGCGATAAAATGATAATCGCGTTTGCTTTAGAGTTGCGAATTACGATATCGCGATTGTCTTTTGCAATTTTTAGAATTTTTCCTGTTTTCTATTGTTTAAAATTAGATTATAAAAGTGTTAGTTTTCAATTAATTTTATAGTATTGCAAGTAGCAATACCAGAATATTTAAAGTAGCTTTTTTATATAGTAAATAGTAATTTTTATTAAATTCACTATAAGAGTTAGCGTTGCGATAATGTTCCATCGCGAGTTCTGCTAATTTTTCCTGTTAGCGTTGCGATAATGAATGATCGCGTTTTGTTGAGTAGAGTTGCGTTCATAAACTGCCCAAACCCTCCGACTGCAATTGTCGGACACTGTTCTTGGATCACACATACAGCTGCAAGAGCTGTACAAGTGTGATCATTCATCGGCAACCTCCTACATGGTTGCACTGCGATATGTCAGCCCTCCACTCGCGATTTTTTTTATTAGTGTTGCGACGAATTAATTACGGGTTGTATTAGAGTTGCGAAATAACATCGCGGCTTTTTATTAGTGTCGCGAGAGAATGATTACGGTTTGAATTAGAGTTGCGACAAAAAATAATAATCGCGTTTGCTTTAAAGTTGCGAATTACGATATCGCGATTGTCTTTTGCAATTTTTAGAATTTTTCCTGTTTTCTATTGTTTAAAATTAGATTATAAAAGTGTTAGTTTTCAATTAATTTTATAGTATTGCAAGTAGCAATACCAGAATATTTAAAGTAGCTTTTTTATATAGTAAATAGTAATTTTTATTAAATTCACTATAAGAGTTAGCGTTGCGATATTGTTCCATCGCGAGTTCTGCTTATTTTTCCTTTTAGCGTTGCGATAATAAATGATCGCGTTTTGTTAAGTAGTGTTGCGTTCACAAACTGCCCTAACCCCCCGACTGCAATTGTCGGACACTGTTCCTGGATCACACGTTCAGCTGCAAGAGCTGTGCAAGTGTGATCGTTCATCAGCAACCTCTTAAATGGTTGCACTTCGATCTCTCGCTATTAGTGTTGCGTATTGCTAAAATACGAGTGCGTAGATTTATACTTATTAGTGTTGCGTATCAAATATCGGGAATTTTCAGGCTTAATTTTTTTTTTAATGGTAGATTATCGATATTGCAGATATAACGAAGCACTCATCGCGGTTTGATTTTGAAAATTTTCTGCTTCATAAATATTAGTAGTAAATTAGTGTTGCGAAACAAGAATATTCAGTTCCACTCTCGGCGTGTTGATCGGGTTTATATAGAGTGGAATACGATTGAATTTTAGTAGCCCTTCTGGCTACTGCTTTGTTTCCTTTTCAGCGCCCCCTCTTACCACGTTTATTACTGAAAATACTGCTATAAGACATGTTTCTTGGTCAGCGTTAACGTTACCATAACTGCTAAAATACAAAACTTTATTACGAATGTATATTATATATAGATTTACATATATGAAACTGTGAGCGATTTCATGCACAACAAAGTATTATAATGAAATATCTTAATGTTGCTATGAAGGCTTAAAATATTTTTTAAAATTTAATTCATTGCAATTGGAATCAGCGCTGGTGATTGTTCGTTCTTAGAACCATGACTTTTAACATTTTTTCGACCGCGATATTTTCAATCTTTTAACAGTAATATAGAATTTTATAAATATTCGAATTTCATATTGAATTTTTTTTTTTAATTCAGATTAAATTCAATTACTTAAAATTCTATTTTTCAACGTAACCCTAGTTTCGATTAAAAAGATACAAATGATTCTCTATATTTGCTAAAATTTAATCAATAGTAATTTGATCTATAATTAACCATTATTAGTAGTTTATTTTTCATGTATAAAATGTTCTCGTTTTAAAGATACCTGTTTCTTTCATATACCACATCAAGTAAATGAGTTTGTTTCAAATTTATCAACTAGCAAAAAGTAGATTTCAATTACATACATGAACATTTCATAGCATATTAAATATGTATGCTAGATACCGAAATGATTTTTCTTCCATTGTCTGATTGTTCAGGCTTCTTCCCGTTTCCCCATTTTTAAAAGAAGCATATTGCGGTAACGTTGGAGTATATAACTTTTCGATATTTTCATAAGTTTAGTACAACGAGTCGTATGTCTCTTCTGCAAGATCCTAAATTGTATATGCAGTGTCAATAGTTTCATTTCCATTCTTTCGTTCCAAGTTAGACAAATGTATCATTGATACCGAATGTTGCCAGTACGGTTGCGAATTATTGTGCAATGCTTGTACTGATGCATGTAATCGTTTTCGCAGATTCATCAGTTGATTAACTTTTGGAAAACCACTACATCGATAAGTACAAACATTGTACAATAATTCGATACCAAGATAAGAACCACGCTAATACAGTCCAGTTTGGATTACGAAAAGACACGAAGAGAATTTTGGATAATCTAAACTGGACTGCAACGTGGGACGCCGTTGGACACCGTAGGACGCCGTTGGACACCGTGGGACGCCGTTGGACACCGTGGGACGCCGTGGGACACCGTGGGACGCCGTGGGACATCGTTGGACGCCGTGGGACATCGTTGGACACCGTTGGACGCCGTGGGACATCGATGGACATCGTTGGACATCGTTGGACACCGCTGGACACCGTTGGACATCGATGGACACCGTTGGACATCGATGGACACCGTTGGACACCGTTGGACACCGTTGGACACCGTTGGACACCGTTGGACACCGTTGGACACCGTTGGACACCGTTGGACACCGTTGGACAACGTTGGACACCGTTGGACACCGTTGGACACCGTTGGACGCCGATGGACACCGTTGGACACCGTTGGACACCGTTGGACAACGTTGGACGCCGATGGACACCGTTGGACACCGTTGGACACCGTTGGACACCGTTGGAGAACATTGGACGCCGTGGGACGCCGTGCGACAACGTGGGACATCGTGGGATGCGTACGTTTTTGTCTTAATTAATCGTAAGGTAGATACATATGTCAAGTGCATTGTGAGCTCATTCTGTACAGCGACATTTATCCACCATAGAACGAAAAAAAGAAAAATCTCGTCACCCTTCACTCGCTTACCTCACAGTACTTATTGCACTCGCGATTTATCGGTTCGCGATCACTCAGTTCTTTCAAACCGTAGCGTGACGTACTCGCTCGCGCGTATTCCGCGTACGTGCGGGTCAACGTGCACTGGACAACTCCTTGGATTCGTAAGTCGCCCCAAGGAAACCTTTGTCTGGGTGACTGCTCGACGACTGCTCGACGTTCGCATCGGATCGCGGGAGTTGTCGTCGCGCCGGTGATGCTTGCGAATCTGTTGGGGATTCAGTCGTGGATCCGCAGTCCTGTCCGATTGGTACTTTGGTACTCGGTCAGGGACCTGCAATTTCACGTCCTCCGTAATTCTGTTCGGGCCCGCGGGACTGGACCCCACTGTTCAGTTGAGGTCAATGCCTTCGTAATCCTGTTCAGCGGTCCCTCCCCGTGAGTGGACCCCACTGTTCAGTTGAGGCCTCTTGCCTTCGTAATCCTGATCAGCGGTCCATCCCCGGGTTCCACATGTTCAGTTGGAGTGTGTTAAGTTGCTGGCCTATGTGCTGGATCCACGGCTGAATCACCCGTGGATCACTAGCATCATCGGTCGGCGCCATCGACCGCGACTCGTGTAAGTTTCGAACGGCGAAACAGGAATCGAGTTACGGTCAATTCTTGGGCTTTCCGCTGAACCTCGGGGTTATCTCGTGTACGGGGGTACGTCGTGTAGGTTTGTTAGTTCTTTCGAGAGATCGCGATCTCGTTCGTTTCGGACGCGCCGCGATTTTTTCCTATATCATCTGATTCATCGGGCATTTTCTTGTTTACCCATTTTTAAGGGATACTTATTTAGATCACGTTAGAGTTTATAACTTTTCAGTATCTTCAATATCGTACTGTGTCGCAAAAATAGAACGATAACTAGTTTAGTACAGCGACTCGTATGCCCCTTCTGCGAGACACGAAATGGTATATACAGTGTCAGTAGCTACATTTTCTTCCTTTCATTCCAAGTTGGATAAATGTGTGTTTGATACCGAATGATGCCAGTAGGGATGCGAATTATTGTACGATATTTGTACTGATCGATGTAATCGTTGTGTGGGAGATGGATGTTGCGTTACGTAGGCTTTGTTCTACGTTTGTAAAGATTCATGTAAGCGCTGCGTCGGGGATATGTGTTTCGCAGTTAGGCTACGAAACAACTATTTCCATACGCAGGCCCATGGTTAAGTAGAGTCAAAACTCGACATTCTGCCAACAGGTTGAATGTCGAGATCGATGTGTAGTGCTACAAATACCCATGGGCGGGTCTCGTGCGTAGTCACCTCCTCGTGGTGAGACCTGGTAATTGGCATCCTTTTCCAAAAATTAATCAGTTGATTAATCTTTGGAAAACGATGCCAAGCTAAGAACTACGCAACAGTCCAGTTTGGATCACCAAAAGCCTCTAAGAGAATTTTGGATGATCTAGACTGGACTGCACCGTGGGACATCGTTGGACACCGTGGGACGTCGTTGGTCCAGTGTGGGTCACCAAATGCCGCGAAAAGAATTTTGGATGATCTAGACTGGACTGCAACGTGTGACATCGTCGGTCCAGTGTGGGTCACCAAATGCCGCGAAAAGAATTTTGGATGATCTACACTGGACTGCAACGTGGGACATCGTCGGTCCAGTGTGGGTCACCAAATGCCGCGAAAAGAATTTTGGATGATCTACACTGGACTGCAACGTGGGACATCGTCGGTCCAGTGTGGGTCACCAAATGCCGCGAAAAGAATTTTGGATGATCTACACTGGACTGCAACGTGGGACATCGTCGGTTCAGTGTGGGTCACCAAATGCCGCGAAAAGAATTTTGGATGATCTACACCGGACTGCAACGTGGGACATCGTCGGTCCAGTGTGGGTCACCAACTGCCGCGAAAAGGATTTTGGATGATCTACACTGGACTGCAACGTGGGACACCGTGGGATACCGTCGGTCCAGTTTGGGTCTCCAAAAGCCTCCAACAGAATTTTGGATGATCTAGACTGGACTGCATCGTGGGACATCGTTGGACACCGTGGGACGTCGTCGGTCCAGTGTGGGTCACCAAATGCCGCGAAAAGAATTTTGGATGATCTACACTGGACTGCAACGTGGGACATCGTCGGTCCAGTGTGGGTCACCAAATGCCGCGAAAAGAATTTTGGATGATCTACACTGGACTGCAACGTGGGACGCCGTGGGACAACGTTGGACACCGTGGGACAACGTTGGACATCGTGGGACACCGTTGGACACCGTTGGACACCGTTGGACACCGTTGGACACCGTTGGACACCGTTGGACACCGTTGGACACCGTTGGACACCGTTGGACACCGTTGGACACCGTTGGACACCGTTGGACACCGTTGGACACCGTTGGACACCGTTGGACACCGTTGGACACCGTTGGACACCGTTGGACACCGTTGGACACCGTTGGACACCGTTGGACACCGTTGGACACCGTTGGACACCGTTGGACACCGTTGGACACCGTTGGACACCGTTGGACAACGTTGGACGCCGATGGACACCGTTGGACACCGTTGGACACCGTTGGAGAACGTTGGACGCCGATGGACACCGTTGGACACCGTTGGACACCGTTGGAGAACATTGGACGCCGTGTGGGATGCGTACGTTTTTGTCTTAATTAATCGTAAGGTAGATACATATGTCAAGTGCATTGTGAGCTCATTCTGTACAGCGACATTTATCCACCTTAGAACGAAAAAAAGAAAAATCTCGTCTCCCATCACTCGCTTACCTCACAGTACTTATTGCACTCGCGATTTATCGGTTCGCGATCACTCAGTTCTTTCAAACCGTAGCGTGACGTACTCGCTCGCGCGTATTCCGCGTACGTGCGGGTCAACGTGCACTGGACAACTCCTTGGATTCGTAAGTCGCCCCAAGGAAACCTCTGTCTGGGTGACTGCTCGACGACTGCTCGACGTTCGCATCGGATCGCGGGAGTTGTCGTCGCGCCGGTGATGCTTGCGAATCTGTTGGGGATTCAGTCGTGGATCCGCAGTCCTGTCCGATTGGTACTTTGGTACTCGGTCAGGGACCTGCTATTTCACGTCCTCCGTAATTCTGTTCGGGCCCGCGGGACTGGACCCCACTGTTCAGTTGAGGTCAATGCCTTCGTAATCCTGTTCAGCGGTCCCTCCCCGTGAGTGGACCCCACTGTTCAGTTGAGGCCTCTTGCCTTCGTAATCCTGATCAGCGGTCCATCCCCGGGTTCCACATGTTCAGTTGGAGTGTGTTAAGTTGCTGGCCTATGTGCTGGATCCACGGCTGAATCACCCGTGGATCACTAGCATCATCGGTCGGCGCCATCGACCGCGACTCGTGTAAGTTTCGAACGGCGAAACAGGAATCGAGTTACGGTCAATTCTTGGGCTTTCCGCTGAACCTCGGGGTTATCTCGTGTACGGGGGTACGTCGTGTAGGTTTGTTAGTTCTTTCGAGAGATCGCGATCTCGTTCGTTTCGGACGCGCCGCGATTTTTTCCTATATCATCTGATTCATCGGGCATTTTCTTGTTTACCCATTTTTAAGGGATACTTATTTAGATCACGTTAGAGTTTATAACTTTTCAGTATCTTCAATATCGTACTGTGTCGCAAAAATAGAACGATAACTAGTTTAGTACAGCGACTCGTATGCCCCTTCTGCGAGACACGAAATGGTATATACAGTGTCAGTAGCTACATTTTCTTCCTTTCATTCCAAGTTGGATAAATGTGTGTTTGATACCGAATGATGCCAGTAGGGATGCGAATTATTGTACGATATTTGTACTGATCGATGTAATCGTTGTGTGGGAGATGGATGTTGCGTTACGTAGGCTTTGTTCTACGTTTGTAAAGATTCATGTAAGCGCTGCGTCGGGGATATGTGTTTCGCAGTTAGGCTACGAAACAACTATTTCCATACGCAGGCCCATGGTTAAGTAGAGTCAAAACTCGACATTCTGCCAACAGGTTGAATGTCGAGATCGATGTGTAGTGCTACAAATACCCATGGGCGGGTCTCGTGCGTAGTCACCTCCTCGTGGTGAGACCTGGTAATTGGCATCCTTTTCCAAAAATTAATCAGTTGATTAATCTTTGGAAAACGATGCCAAGCTAAGAACTACGCAACAGTCCAGTTTGGATCACCAAAAGCCTCTAAGAGAATTTTGGATGATCTAGACTGGACTGCACCGTGGGACATCGTTGGACACCGTGGGACGTCGTTGGTCCAGTGTGGGTCACCAAATGCCGCGAAAAGAATTTTGGATGATCTAGACTGGACTGCAACGTGTGACATCGTCGGTCCAGTGTGGGTCACCAAATGCCGCGAAAAGAATTTTGGATGATCTACACTGGACTGCAACGTGGGACATCGTCGGTCCAGTGTGGGTCACCAAATGCCGCGAAAAGAATTTTGGATGATCTACACTGGACTGCAACGTGGGACATCGTCGGTCCAGTGTGGGTCACCAAATGCCGCGAAAAGAATTTTGGATGATCTACACTGGACTGCAACGTGGGACATCGTCGGTTCAGTGTGGGTCACCAAATGCCGCGAAAAGAATTTTGGATGATCTACACCGGACTGCAACGTGGGACATCGTCGGTCCAGTGTGGGTCACCAACTGCCGCGAAAAGGATTTTGGATGATCTACACTGGACTGCAACGTGGGACACCGTGGGATACCGTCGGTCCAGTTTGGGTCTCCAAAAGCCTCCAACAGAATTTTGGATGATCTAGACTGGACTGCATCGTGGGACATCGTTGGACACCGTGGGACGTCGTCGGTCCAGTGTGGGTCACCAAATGCCGCGAAAAGAATTTTGGATGATCTACACTGGACTGCAACGTGGGACATCGTCGGTCCAGTGTGGGTCACCAAATGCCGCGAAAAGAATTTTGGATGATCTACACTGGACTGCAACGTGGGACGCCGTGGGACAACGTTGGACACCGTGGGACAACGTTGGACATCGTGGGACACCGTTGGACACCGTTGGACACCGTTGGACACCGTTGGACACCGTTGGACACCGTTGGACACCGTTGGACACCGTTGGACACCGTTGGACACCGTTGGACACCGTTGGACACCGTTGGACACCGTTGGACACCGTTGGACACCGTTGGACACCGTTGGACACCGTTGGACACCGTTGGACACCGTTGGACACCGTTGGACACCGTTGGACACCGTTGGACACCGTTGGACACCGTTGGACACCGTTGGACACCGTTGGACACCGTTGGACAACGTTGGACGCCGATGGACACCGTTGGACACCGTTGGACACCGTTGGAGAACATTGGACGCCGTGTGGGATGCGTACGTTTTTGTCTTAATTAATCGTAAGGTAGATACATATGTCAAGTGCATTGTGAGCTCATTCTGTACAGCGACATTTATCCACCTTAGAACGAAAAAAAGAAAAATCTCGTCTCCCATCACTCGCTTACCTCACAGTACTTATTGCACTCGCGATTTATCGGTTCGCGATCACTCAGTTCTTTCAAACCGTAGCGTGACGTACTCGCTCGCGCGTATTCCGCGTACGTGCGGGTCAACGTGCACTGGACAACTCCTTGGATTCGTAAGTCGCCCCAAGGAAACCTCTGTCTGGGTGACTGCTCGACGACTGCTCGACGTTCGCATCGGATCGCGGGAGTTGTCGTCGCGCCGGTGATGCTTGCGAATCTGTTGGGGATTCAGTCGTGGATCCGCAGTCCTGTCCGATTGGTACTTTGGTACTCGGTCAGGGACCTGCAATTTCACGTCCTCCGTAATTCTGTTCGGGCCCGCGGGACTGGACCCCACTGTTCAGTTGAGGTCAATGCCTTCGTAATCCTGTTCAGCGGTCCCTCCCCGTGAGTGGACCCCACTGTTCAGTTGAGGCCTCTTGCCTTCGTAATCCTGATCAGCGGTCCATCCCCGGGTTCCACATGTTCAGTTGGAGTGTGTTAAGTTGCTGGCCTATGTGCTGGATCCACGGCTGAATCACCCGTGGATCACTAGCATCATCGGTCGGCGCCATCGACCGCGACTCGTGTAAGTTTCGAACGGCGAAACAGGAATCGAGTTACGGTCAATTCTTGGGCTTTCCGCTGAACCTCGGGGTTATCTCGTGTACGGGGGTACGTCGTGTAGGTTTGTTAGTTCTTTCGAGAGATCGCGATCTCGTTCGTTTCGGGCGCGGCGCGATTTTTTTCTTTATCATCTGATTCATCCGGCATTTTCTTGTTTTCCCATTTTTAAGGGATACTTATTGAGATCACGTTAGAGTTTATAACTTTTCAGTATCTTCAATATCTTACAGTGTCGCAAAAATAGAACGATAGCTAGTTTAGTACAGCGACTCGTATGTCCCTTCTGCGAGACACGAAATGGTATATACAGTGTCAGTAGCTACATTTTCTTCCTTTCATTCCAAGTTGGATAAATGTGTGTTTGATACCGAATGATGCCAGTAGGGATGCGAATTATTGTACGATATTTGTACTGATCGATGTAATCGTTGTGTGGGAGATGGATGTTGCGTTACGTAGGCTTTGTTCTACGTTTGTAAAGATTCATGTAAGCGCTGCGTTGGAGATATGTGTTTCGCAGTTAGGCTACGAAACAACTATCTCTTTACGCAGGCCCATGAAGTAGAGTGGGAACTCGACATTCTTGCCAGTAGGTTGAATGTCGAGACCGATGCATAATGTTGAATAACTCATGGGCGGGTCTCGTGCGTAGTCACCTCCTCGTGGTGAGACCTGGTAATTGGCATCCTTTTCCAAAAATTAATCAGCTGATTAATCTTTGGAAAACGATGCCAAGCTAAGAACTACGCACCAGTCCCGTTTGGAACACCAAAAGCCTCTAAGAGAATTCTGTTCAAACTAAGTGATAGTCGAAACTAGTATTAAAGAAGTGTGAATTTAGTCTTAGTTTGCAGAAACTATTGAAATGAGAAACGATATCAAGCTAAAAACTACTTCAATATAGTCTGGTCTTGATCATCCAAAATAGTTTTGGTGATCTAGACCGGACTAAGACCCCCCCGCGTGGGCGCCGTGGGACATCGTGGGACATCGTGGGACATCGCGGTACACCGTGGGATGCGAGCGTTTTAGCCTTAATTAATCATAAGATAGATGCCTATGTCATGTGCATTGTGAGCTCATTCTGTACAAAGATACTTATCTATCTTGGAACGAAAAATAAAAATCTCGTCTCTCGTGATCTCCTCGCTTACCACATTGAAAAAATTGTTCCCACGATTTATCGGTTCACGGTCGCTCAGTTCTTTCAAACCGTAGCGTGACGTACTCGCTCGCGCGTATTCCGGGTACGTGCGGGTCAACGTGCACTGGCCAACTCTTTGGATTCGTAAGTCGCCCCAAGCACACCTCTGTCCTGGTGACTGCTCGACGACTGCTCGACGTTCGCATCGTATCGCGGGAGTTGTCGTCGCGCCGGTGATGCTGGCGAATCTGTTGGGGATTCAGTCGTGGATCTGCAGTCCTGTCCGATTGGTACTTTGGGTTTAGGTTGGGGTTAGGTTGGGGTTAGGTTGGGGTTAGGTTGGGGTTAGGTTGGGGTTAGGTTGGGGTTAGGTTGGGGTTAGGTTAGGTTAGGTTGGGGTTAGGTTGGGGTTAGGTTGGGGTTAGGTTGAGTTCCAATATGGCGGCAAGTAGGACGGACACGTGCGCGTCGCTCCGTATTCCGTGACCGAAATATGTGGAAAAATCGAAGAGTGCAGTGGAAGGATTAGCGTGAAAGTGAAGTGCTAGTGGTGAGGAATAGGCGTGTGCAAAAAGTTTCATGGAAATCGATGAATTAAAACTGTTATTAGAGTTAAAAGTGTCGGTGTTGCCACGAGGGAAGAGGCAGCCATCTTGGCGGCCATCTTGGCGGCCATCGTAGTGACGCGCGACGGTTGCGCCGCCGAGGCGTCTCGCGGGAGGCCAGTGAACTACAGTGTAGTGCTAGTGCGGTAGATGCGAGAACTACGTTACCGACGGCGGAACAAGTTACCGACGTCGGAACTAGTTACCGAAGGTGGAACGAGTTACCCACGGTGGAAGTAGTTACCCGCGGTGGAACAGACCACTTACCTTACCATCTCGCGCGGCACACCTGTCGCCCTGGTCCGCATTCGACAGGGGCAGCGCGCGAAAGAGCGAGTGGCTCCAGGACGGAGACTTTGTCGATTACATTGGCGAAGACAAAAGAACAAACAAACAAACAAAGAAATATGGACATGGAGAAGATAAATGACAACGTTTACGGTGCAGGGGAGGGATACCCCAGTACCGGCGCAGTCGTGGGTAGTAAAGTGGGCCCCGCTGCGTCGATATCTCGCGACCACGGCCGTTCGGGGGTGGACCGTCAGGCCCCCGGACGCGTTACTACGACTGGCGACGGAACAGCAGGAGAGAGGAGGAGGATAACCACGGGAAGACATCCAGAGGATGACAGGACGGAGACCGCGGAGGAGCCTCCGAGGAAGGCGACGAGACGTTCGCTGAGAGCCGCGAACAGGTCCGAGTACGTTTTTCTCGCGCCGGCCACGATGGACGACGGTACGTCACCGGTGGCGGGGGGATCGCGGGGGCGGGCGAGGTCCGACGACGAGGAGTCGGTCGCCTCGTTCGCCTCGCGTTCGTCGCTGGCTTCGATGGCGTCCAGGGGCAAGAGGAAGAGAACAGGAGCCACGACAACACCGGAGGTGTCGGAGGAGTTGGAGGTGCAGATGAAGACGAGCTCCCCGGCGGAAATCAGCGCGGGCTTGACGATGCACGTGTCGGAGATAATGCACGTCGCGACGACGTCGTCGAACTTGAAGGGGACCTACATCAGATCCCTTAAAAACGCGGCGAGCTATATCACCGCCGCGTGGAACGAGGAATCTGCTAGGAGGGCGAGGCCAGCGCGAGGCGCCGGCGACGACGTGGACGCGAGGCTGTCCATGCTGGAGGGGGAGAACGCAGCCCTCCGCCAGGAACTGAGGAGACTGGCTGCCCGCGTCAACGAGTGCCCACGATGCGCCGACGCGGCGTCCGAATACGTCCGCGCACAGTGGGAGGGCGGAAACGACAGGACGCGGCTGGACGCATTGGAAAGAGCGGTCCGAGAACTGGGACCATCTATTCTCAGGACAATCGAGGAACGATTCGGGGACGCACGATGGCAACGCACCCCCGAATCACGACCCAGCGGGGACCGCCCCGTCGACCCCCCCTCGGCCCAACCGACGCCGCCCCGAAGGGAACGGGAGGACGGCGGATGGGAGCTGGTGGAAACGAAGAAGAAGAGGAGGAGAAACAAGAAGACGGCGAACGGGACGAAGGCAGCCGTCGCCGCCGCCGCCGGAGCAGAGGCGGCGAGGAGAGGATCGACCGCGCCACCACCGACGCGGGTACGGCGGCAGCAGCAACCCCAGCCCGGCGGCACGACGGGCGCACCGAAGGCGAACGCCCCCGCAACGCAGAGAGGACCACCGCGGACACCCAAGGTGGTCACGCCCCCTCGCGCACCGCGAACATCCGCGGTGACCCTGACGTTGAACGAGGGAGCGAGGATGTCGTACGCCGACGTCCTGGAAGCGGCGAGGACGAGGATTCCACTATCGGAGCTTGGCACGGAGCGCCTGGAGATGAAGAAGGCGATGACGGGCGCCATTATAATTCAAGTCCCCGGTGACAAGGACAGGGGAAAGGCGACGCTACTGGCGTCGCGGCTGGCCGAGACCCTGGACCCGACGGCGGTGAGAATCGCCACACCGACCAGGATGGCGGAGTTACGCGTGACCGGGATAGACATCTCGGTCAAGAAGGAGGAGCTGCGAAGAGCACTGGCCTTGGCGGCGGGTTGCGGCAGCGCAGAGGTGCAGGTGGGCGAGATCGGCGCCACCAGAGGCGGCCTAGGGTCTGCATGGATCAAGTGCCCGGCGGCAGCAGCCCGCAAGCTGGCCCAGGCGGAGAAGATAGCCCTGGGCTGGTCAACGGCGAGGATAAGGGCCGTGCCGAAGCGCCCATTGCAGTGCTTCAGGTGCCTGGAGCTGGGGCACGTGCGCGCCACTTGCGTTTCCGGCGAAGACCGTGGACACCTGTGCTACAGGTGCGGCGGGAGCGGACACCGCGCCAGAGGCTGTCCCGCCTCCGCTCCCAAATGTCCGCTGTGCGAGTCGCTCGGGGCACCCGCGAATCACAGGATGGGTGGAGAGGCATGCAACCCCCCGAAGGTCAAGAGGAGGAGACCCATCCGCCAACCAGCAGCGGTAGCAGCAGCAGCAGTCGCCGCGGCAGGGACACCAGGAAGCGCCGCCGAACCAGCAGCAGCGGCGGATGGCCGGGAGGAGGCCATGGAGGTGACGGCATAGTTCAAGCGCCTGCTGCAATGCAATCTCGGTAGGTCGAGAAGAGCGCAAGACCTGCTCGTCCAGACCATCCGGGAGAACGAGGTGGCCCTAGCGGCGGTGGCGGAACCGCATCGTATACCCGACTCGCCCAACTGGATCGGGGACCTGGACGGATCCGCCGGGATAACGTGGACGTCGGCCTCGTGCTTCTTACTGGACCGTGGCAGCGGCTTCGTCGCGGTCGAGTGGCTGGGAGCGGCGGTGGTGGCGGTGTACGTCTCTCCGAACATCGACCTGGCCGCGTACGGGGACTTCCTGGACCGAGTCGGCGAGTGCATCGGAAGATGCCTCCCCCGCCAGGTGCTCGTGCTGGGGGACTTCAACGCCCATTCGACGCAATGGGGAAACCCAAGGACCAACTCCCGTGGAAGGATGCTCACCGACTGGGCAGCGAGTCTGGGGCTCCTGCTGGCGAACAGGGGATCGGCGAGCACCTGCGTGGCGTGGAGAGGATCCTCGGTCGTGGACATCACGTGGGCTACCCCGGAGCTGCTCAGGCGAATCCGCGACTGGAGAGTGGCCGAGGGGGTGGAAACGCTGTCCGACCACCTGTACATTCTGATGGAGGTAACCCTGGGGACCGAGGACGACGCCGGGAGAAGACGACGAGGACCGAGAGAGAACCGTCGCCACCCGCCGCCGCCGCCGCGATGGCGCCTGAAGGAGATGGACAAGGAGATGCTGCGGGCGGCCACGACCGTGTCCGCCTGGAGCTGGGACGCCCGACGGACGACCGAGCGAGGAAGTATCGACGAGGAGGCGGAGGAGCTCCGAAGATACATGACCGCGGCGTGCGACGCCTCGATGCCGCGCTCCGTCCCGGGGTGTGGACGAGGCCAGGGAACGTACTGGTGGACCCCGGAGATCGCCGAGATGCGAGAAAACTGCGTGCGTGCCCGCAGAAGATTTCTAAGGGCCCGTCGTCGCAGACTGACGCGCGACGAGGAGGAGATTTCCCGCTTCTACGAGGAGTACAGAGAGGCGAGACGGACTCTTCAGCGGGAGATCAAGACCGCGAAATCTCGGTGCTGGACGGAGCTGATCGAGGAGGTGGAATCCGACCCGTGGGGACGGCCGTACAAAGTGGTCACCAAGAAGCTACGACCTTCGGCGCCCCCGCTGACCTCGGACATGGACCCGACGCTGTTGGACAACGTCATCGGGACGCTGTTCCCGCCGGAAGACAGGGACGCGAGTCGACCGACGCCATCCTCCCCCTCCGCCGACGACGACGACGAGGAGGCGGCGACGACGACCGCGACGGGATGGAGCGAGGAGCTGCGAGTCAGCGACGAGGAACTCTTCGAAGCAGCCAGGAGGACGGCGTCCCGCGACGTGGCGCCAGGCCCCGACGGAATACCGGGCCGAGCGTGGGCGGAGTCGATCGTCACCATGGCTCCCCGCCTGCGGCACCTGTTCGACAGATGCCTGGAGGAGGGCGCCTACCCCCGGACATGGCGGACGGCCAGGCTGGTGCTGCTACGGAAGGAGGGCCGCCCGCCGGACTCGCCGTCCGCGTACCGGCCGATATGCCTGCTGGACGAGGTGGGCAAGATGCTGGAGAGGATCGTCGCCGCCCGGCTGGAGGTTCACGTGACCCGGAGGACGCCCGGATGGCACGACAGCCAGTACGGATTCCGCCGCGGCCGCTCGACCGTGGACGCGGTGAAGAGGCTGAGGACCATGGCCGAGGACAAGGTCGCCCGAGAAGGGGTAGCGGTGGCGGTGTCGCTCGACGTCACCAACGCCTTCAACTCCATCCCCTGGACCAGGATCGTGGAGGCCCTGCGACACTTTGACGTCCCGGCGTACCTGGTGAGGATCGTCCGCGCGTACCTTTCCGACAGGTACATCGTCTACGCCGGAAGGGACGGGGAAGAAAGAAGACGGATCGAGCGCGGCGTTCCGCAGGGGTCGGTGCTGGGTCCGATACTCTGGATCACGGCCTACGACTCGGTCCTCCGATGTCCGATGCCCCCCGGGGCTGGAATGGTGTGCTACGCAGACGACACCCTGGTCCTGGCCGGGGGACGATGGTGGCAGGACACGGCGAACCGCACGGAGGACGCCGTGGCGTGCGCGATGAGCGCCATTCGGAGGCTCGGCCTGACGGTGTCGCCGGCCAAGTCCGAGGCGCTGTGGTTCTTCGACGAGCGACGAAGAGGAACGCCTCCCGCAGGATCGACGGTGAACATCGGCGGAGAAGAGGTTCCGGTGAGACGCCAGATGAGGTACCTGGGTCTCACGATCGACAGCGGATGGACCTTCGAACCGCACTTCGAGCAACTGGTCCCGAAGGCGACGGCCGCGGCCAACGCCCTGTGCGGCCTCCTACCGAACATCGGCGGAGCAGGATCGAGAGTCCGCCGACTCTACGAGGGAGTAGTCCGGTCCCGAGTTCTCTACGGGGCACCCGTCTGGGCCAGAAGCCTGGCGACCAGTCGCCGCAGCCTGACCTTGCTGCGGAGGCTGCAGAGGACGACCGCTATCCGCATCGCGAGAGGCTACAGGACGACATCGTACGCGTCGGCGACCGTGCTAGCGGCGTCCCCGCCGTTCGAGCTGCAAGCCCTGGCGCTCGAACGCGTATACGAACATCAGCGGAGGAACCCGACGCCATCGACCTCTGGCCAGCCGGCCTCGAACATCCGGGAGGAGGCGAAGAAGGAGGTCTGGGAACGATGGCGCTCGCAGCTGATCCAGGAGGACGCCGTGCGGCCGCACCGGGCCGTTCGCGCCGTGCTTCCCAACTGGGAGACGTGGAGGGATCGAGGCGGAGCACCGCTGACCTTCAGGATGACGCAGGTGCTCACCGGCCACGGAGTATTCGGCGAGTACCTGCTCAGGATTCGGCGAGAGGCGACGTCCGTCTGCCACCACTGCGAGGAAGAGGAGGACACGGCGCAGCACACGCTGGAGTTCTGTCCGGCGTGGGCGGAACCACGACGCGTCCTACGGCTCGAAATCGGCGAGAGCTTAGCCCCAGAAGCGGTCGTCGCGGCCATGCTGAGAGGGCGCCAGGAGTACGCCGCTGTCCGCACCTATTGCGAGCAGGTGATGCTGGCGAAGGAGCGGGCGGAAAGGATCAGGGAACGAGCTCGCGACCCGTCCAGGACATCGCAGCGCCCTAGGAATACCGCGCGCCACAGGGGCGCGACGCCACCACCGGCGCCGCCACGCCCGCCGTAGGAGCGCGTGGAAACCAGGAGGAGGCTTCAGGGGACGGGGTCCCAGGACGAAGCAGCAGGAGCGAGGCGCTAGGGGGCGTGGTCCCCCCCTAGCGGTCCAAGAAGAGCAGGACGCCTCCCTTCGACGAAAGGAGAGATAGACGCCCGGGGGTAACCGGTAGTAATTCGGGAGAGATCCCGGGTGCATCTCGACTCAGGCGTCAGGACAGGCCACCGTGGAGTTTTAGTCGGTAAGAGTCCGACACTACCCGCTAGCGGGTGTCCATGAGGATTTCTCCACGTAAAAAAAAAAAAAAAAAAAAAAAAAAAAAAAAAAAAAAAAAAGGTTGGGGTTAGGTTGGGTTAGGTTGGGGTTAGGTTGGGGTTAGGTTGGGGTTAGGTTAGGTTGGGGTTAGGTTGGGGTTAGGTTGGGGTTAGGTTAGGTTGGGGTTAGGTTGGGGTTAGGTTGGGGTTAGGTTGGGGTTAGGTTGGGGTTAGGTTGGAGTTCCAATATGGCGGCAAGTAGGACGGACACGTGCGCGTCGCTCCGTATTCCGTGACCGAAATATGTGGAAAAATCGAAGAGTGCAGTGGAAGGATTAGGGTGAAAGTGAAGTGCTAGTGGTGAGGAATAGGCGTGTGCAAAAAGTTTGGTGGAAATCGATGAATTAAAACTGTTATTAGAGTTAAAAGTGTCGGTGTTGCCACGAGGGAAGAGGCAGCCATCTTGGCGGCCATCTTGGCGGCCATCGTAGTGACGCGCGACGGTTGCGCCGCCGAGGCGTCTCGCGGGAGGCCAGTGAACTACAGTGTAGTGCTAGTGCGGTAGATGCGAGAACTACGTTACCGACGGCGGAACAAGTTACCGACGTCGGAACTAGTTACCGAAGGTGGAACGAGTTACCCACGGTGGAAGTAGTTACCCGCGGTGGAACAGACCACTTACCTTACCATCTCGCGCGGCACACCTGTCGCCCTGGTCCGCATTCGACAGGGGCAGCGCGCGAAAGAGCGAGTGGCTCCAGGACGGAGACTTTGTCGATTACATTGGCGAAGACAAAAGAACAAACAAACAAACAAAGAAATATGGACATGGAGAAGATAAATGACAACGTTTACGGTGCAGGGGAGGGATACCCCAGTACCGGCGCAGTCGTGGGTAGTAAAGTGGGCCCCGCTGCGTCGATATCTCGCGACCACGGCCGTTCGGGGGTGGACCGTCAGGCCCCCGGACGCGTTACTACGACTGGCGACGGAACAGCAGGAGAGAGGAGGAGGATAACCACGGGAGGACATCCAGAGGATGACAGGACGGAGACCGCGGAGGAGCCTCCGAGGAAGGCGACGAGACGTTCGCTGAGAGCCGCGAACAGGTCCGAGTACGTTTTCCTCGCGCCGGCCACGATGGACGACGGTACGTCACCGGTGGCGGGGGGATCGCGGGGGCGGGCGAGGTCCGACGACGAGGAGTCGGTCGCCTCGTTCGCCTCGCGTTCGTCGCTGGCTTCGATGGCGTCCAGGGGCAAGAGGAAGAGAACAGGAGCCACGACAACACCGGAGGTGTCGGAGGAGTTGGAGGTGCAGATGAAGACGAGCTCCCCGGCTGAAATCAGCGCGGGTTTGACGATGCACGTGTCGGAGATAATGCACGTCGCGACGACGTCGTCGAACTTGAAGGGGACCTACATCAGATCCCTTAAAAACGCGGCGAGCTATATCACCGCCGCGTGGAACGAGGAATCTGCTAGGAGGGCGAGGCCAGCGCGAGGCTCCGGCGACGACGTGGACGCGAGGCTGTCCATGCTGGAGGGGGAGAACGCAGCCCTCCGCCAGGAACTGAGGAGACTGGCTGCCCGCGTCAACGAGTGCCCACGATGCGCCGACGCGGCGTCCGAATACGTCCGCGCACAGTGGGAGGGCGGAAACGACAGGACGCGGCTGGACGCCCTGGAAAGAGCGGTCCGAGAACTGGGACCATCTATTCTCAGGACAATCGAGGAACGATTCGGGGACGCACGATGGCAACGCACCCCCGAATCACGACCCAGCGGGGACCGCCCCGTCGACCCCCCCTCGGCCCAACCGACGCCGCCCCGAAGGGAACGGGAGGACGGCGGATGGGAGCTGGTGGAAACGAAGAAAAAGAGGAGGAGAAACAAGAAGACGGCGAACGGGACGAAGGCAGCCGTCGCCGCCGCCGCCGGAGCAGAGGCGGCGAGGAAAGGATCGACCGCGCCACCACCGACGCGGGTACGGCGGCAGCAGCAACCCCAGCCCGGCGGCACGACGGGCGCACCGAAGGCGAACGCCCCCGCAATGCAGAGAGGACCACCGCGGACACCCAAGGTGGTCACGCCCCCTCGCGCACCGCGAACATCCGCGGTGACCCTGACGTTGAACGAGGGAGCGAGGATGTCGTACGCCGACGTCCTGGAAGCGGCGAGGACGAGGATTCCACTATCGGAGCTTGGCACGGAGCGCCTGGAGATGAAGAAGGCGATGACGGGCGCCATTATAATTCAAGTCCCCGGTGACAAGGACAGGGGAAAGGCGACGCTACTGGCGTCGCGGCTGGCCGAGACCCTGGACCCGACGGCGGTGAGAATCGCCACACCGACCAGGATGGCGGAGTTACGCGTGACCGGGATAGACATCTCGGTCAAGAAGGAGGAGCTGCGAAGAGCACTGGCCTTGGCGGCGGGATGCGGCAGCGCAGAGGTGCAGGTGGGCGAGATCGGCGCCACCAGAGGCGGCCTAGGGTCTGCATGGATCAAGTGCCCGGCGGCAGCAGCCCGCAAGCTGGCCCAGGCGGAGAAGATAGCCCTGGGCTGGTCAACGGCGAGGATAAGGGCCGTGCCGAAGCGCCCGTTGCAGTGCTTCAGGTGCCTGGAGCTGGGGCACGTGCGCGCCACTTGCGTTTCCGGCGAAGACCGTGGACACCTGTGCTACAGGTGCGGCGGGAGCGGACACCGCGCCAGAGGCTGTCCCGCCTCCGCTCCCAAATGTCCGCTGTGCGAGTCGCTCGGGGCACCCGCGAATCACAGGATGGGTGGAGAGGCATGCAACCCCCCGAAGGTCAAGAGGAGGAGACCCATCCGCCAACCAGCAGCGGTAGCAGCAGCAGCAGTCCCCGCGGCAGGGACACTAGGAAGCGCCGCCGAACCAGCAGCAGCGGCGGATGGCCGGGAGGAGGCCATGGAGGTGACGGCATAGTTCAAGCGCCTGCTGCAATGCAATCTCGGTAGGTCGAGAAGAGCGCAAGACCTGCTCGTCCAGACCATCCGGGAGAACGAGGTGGCCCTAGCGGCGGTGGCGGAACCGCATCGTATACCCGACTCGCCCAACTGGATCGGGGACCTGGACGGATCCGCCGGGATAACGTGGACGTCGGCCTCGTGCTTCTTACTGGACCGTGGCAGCGGCTTCGTCGCGGTCGAGTGGCTGGGAGCGGCGGTGGTGGCGGTGTACGTCTCTCCGAACATCGACCTGGCCGCGTACGGGGACTTCCTGGACCGAGTCGGCGAGTGCATCGGAAGATGCCTCCCCCGCCAGGTGCTCGTGCTGGGGGACTTCAACGCCCATTCGACGCAATGGGGAAACCCAAGGACCAACTCCCGTGGAAGGATGCTCACCGACTGGGCAGCGAGTCTGGGGCTCCTGCTGGCGAACAGGGGCTCGGCGAGCACCTGCGTGGCGTGGAGAGGATCCTCGGTCGTGGACATCACGTGGGCTACCCCGGAGCTGCTCAGGCGAATCCGCGACTGGAGAGTGGCCGAGGGGGTGGAAACGCTGTCCGACCACCTGTACATTCTGATGGAGGTAACCCTGGGGACCGAGGACGACGTCGGGAGAAGACGACGAGGACCGAGAGAGAACCGTCGCCACCCGCCGCCGCCGCCGCGATGGCGCCTGAAGGAGATGGACAAGGAGATGCTGCGGGCGGCCACGACCGTGTCCGCCTGGAGCTGGGACGCCCGACGGACGACCGAGCGAGGAAGTATCGACGAGGAGGCGGAGGAGCTCCGAAGATACATGACCGCGGCGTGCGACGCCTCGATGCCGCGCTCCGTCCCGGGGGGTGGACGAGGCCAGGGAACGTACTGGTGGACCCCGGAGATCGCCGAGATGCGAGAAAACTGCGTGCGTGCCCGCAGAAGATTTCTAAGGGCCCGTCGTCGCAGACTGACGCGCGACGAGGAGGAGATTTCCCGCTTCTACGAGGAGTACAGAGAGGCGAGACGGACTCTTCAGCGGGAGATCAAGACCGCGAAATCTCGGTGCTGGACGGAGCTGATCGAGGAGGTGGAATCCGACCCGTGGGGACGGCCGTACAAAGTGGTCACCAAGAAGCTGCGACCTTCGGCGCCCCCGCTGACCTCGGACATGGATCCGACGCTGTTGGACAACGTCATCGGGACGCTGTTCCCGCCGGAAGACAGGGACGCGAGCCGACCGGCGCCATCCTCCCCCTCCGCCGACGATGACGACGAGGAGGCGGCGACGACGACCGCGACGGGATGGAGCGAGGAGCTGCGAGTCAGCGACGAGGAACTCTTCGAAGCAGCCAGGAGGACGGCGTCCCGCGACGTGGCGCCAGGACCCGACGGAATACCGGGCCGTGCGTGGGCGGAGTCGATCGTCACCATGGCTCCCCGCCTGCGGCACCTGTTCGACAGATGCCTGGAGGAGGGCGCCTACCCCCGGACATGGCGGTCGGCCAGGCTGGTGCTGTTACGGAAGGAGGGCCGCCCGCCGGACTCGCCGTCCGCGTACCGGCCGATATGCCTGCTGGACGAGGTGGGCAAGATGCTGGAGAGGATCGTCGCCGCCCGGCTGGAGGCTCACGTGACCCGGAGGACGCCCGGATGGCACGACAGCCAGTACGGATTCCGCCGCGGCCGCTCGACCGTGGACGCGGTGAAGAGGCTGAGGACCATGGCAGAGGACAAGGTCGCCCGAGAAGGGGTAGCGGTGGCGGTGTCGCTCGACGTCACCAACGCCTTCAACTCCATCCCCTGGGCCAGGATCGTGGAGGCCCTGCGACACTTTGACGTCCCGGCGTACCTGGTGAGGATCGTCCGCGCGTACCTTTCCGACAGGTACATCGTCTACGCCGGAAGGGACGGGGAAGAAAGAAGACGGATCGAGCGCGGCGTTCCGCAGGGGTCGGTGCTGGGTCCGATACTCTGGATCACGGCCTACGACTCGGTCCTCCGATGTCCGATGCCCCCCGGTGCTGGAATGGTGTGCTACGCAGACGACACCCTGGTCCTGGCCGGGGGACGATGGTGGCAGGACACGGCGAACCGCACGGAGGACGCCGTGGCGTGCGCGATGAGCGCCATTCGGAGGCTCGGCCTGACGGTGTCGCCGGCCAAGTCCGAGGCGCTGTGGTTCTTCGACCAGCGACGAAGAGGAACGCCTCCCGCAGGATCGACGGTGAACATCGGCGGAGAAGAGGTTCCGGTGAGACGCCAGATGAGGTACCTGGGTCTCACGATCGACAGCGGATGGACCTTCGAACCGCACTTCGAGCAACTGGTCCCGAAGGCGACGGCCGCGGCCAACGCCCTGTGCGGCCTCCTACCGAACATCGGCGGAGCAGGATCGAGAGTCCGCCGACTCTACGAGGGAGTAGTCCGGTCCCGAGTTCTCTACGGGGCACCCGTCTGGGCCAGAAGCCTGGCGACCAGTCGCCGCAGCCTGACCTTGCTGCGGAGGCTGCAGAGGACGACCGCTATCCGCATCGCGAGAGGCTACAGGACGACATCGTACGCGTCGGCGACCGTGCTAGCGGCGTCCCCGCCGTTCGAGCTGCAAGCCCTGGCGCTCGAACGCGTATACGAACACCAGCGGAGGAACCCGACGCCATCGGCCTCCGGCCAACCGGCCTCGAACATCCGGGAGGAGGCGAAGAAGGAGGTCTGGGAACGATGGCGCTCGCAGCTGATCCGGGAGGACGCCGTGCGGCCGCACCGGGCCGTTCGCGCCGTGCTTCCCAACTGGGAGACGTGGAGGGATCGAGGCGGAGCACCGCTGACCTTCAGGATGACGCAGGTGCTCACCGGCCACGGAGTATTCGGCGAGTACCTGCTAAGGATTCGGCGAGAGGCGACGTCCGTCTGTCACCACTGCGAGGAAGAGGAGGACACGGCGCAACACACGCTGGAGTTCTGTCCGGCGTGGGCGGAACCACGACGCGTCCTACGGCTCGAAATCGGCGAGAGCTTAGCCCCAGAAGCGGTCGTCGCGGCCATGCTGAGAGGGCGCCAGGAGTACGCCGCTGTCCGCACCTACTGCGAGCAGGTGATGCTGGCGAAGGAGCGGGCGGAAAGGATCAGGGAACGAGCTCGCGACCCGTCCAGGACATCGCAGCGCCCTAGGAATACCGCGCGCCACAGGGGCGCGACGCCACCACCGGCGCCGCCGCGCCCACCGTAGCAGCGCGTGGAAACCAGGAGGAGGCTTCAGGGGACGGGGTCCCAGGACGAAGCAGCAGGAGCGAGGCGCTAGGGGGCGTGGTCCCCCCCTAGCGGTCCAAGAAGAGCAGGACGCCTCCCTTCGACGAAAGGAGAGATAGACGCCCGGGGGTAACCGGTAGTAATTCGGGAGAGATCCCGGGTGCATCTCGACTCAGGCGTCAGGACAGGCCACCGTGGAGTTTTAGTCGGTAAGAGTCCGACACTACCCGCTAGCGGGTGTCCATGAGGATTTCTCCACGTAAAAAAAAAAAAAAAAAAAGGTTGGGGTTAGGTTGGGTTAGGTTGGGGTTAGGTTGGGGTTAGGTTGGGGTTAGGTTGGGGTTAGGTTGGGGTTAGGTTGGGGTTAGGTTGGGGTTAGGTTAGGTTAGGTTGGGGTTAGGTTGGGGTTAGGTTAGGTTGGGGTTAGGTTGGGGTTAGGTTGGGGTTAGGTTGGGGTTAGGTTGGGGTTAGGTTGGGGTTAGGTTGGGGTTAGGTTGGAGTTCCAATATGGCGGCAAGTAGGACGGACACGTGCGCGTCGCTCCGTATTCCGTGACCGAAATATGTGGAAAAATCGAAGAGTGCAGTGGAAGGATTAGGGTGAAAGTGAAGTGCTAGTGGTGAGGAATAGGCGTGTGCAAAAAGTTTGGTGGAAATCGATGAATTAAAACTGTTATTAGAGTTAAAAGTGTCGGTGTTGCCACGAGGGAAGAGGCAGCCATCTTGGCGGCCATCTTGGCGGCCATCGTAGTGACGCGCGACGGTTGCGCCGCCGAGGCGTCTCGCGGGAGGCCAGTGAACTACAGTGTAGTGCTAGTGCGGTAGATGCGAGAACTACGTTACCGACGGCGGAACAAGTTACCGACGTCGGAACTAGTTACCGAAGGTGGAACGAGTTACCCACGGTGGAAGTAGTTACCCGCGGTGGAACAGACCACTTACCTTACCATCTCGCGCGGCACGCCTGTCGCCCTGGTCCGCATTCGACAGGGGCAGCGCGTGAAAGAGCGAGTGGCTCCAGGACGGAGACTTTGTCGATTACATTGGCGAAGACAAAAGAACAAACAAACAAACAAAGAAATATGGACATGGAGAAGATAAATGACAACGTTTACGGTGCAGGGGAGGGATACCCCAGTACCGGCGCAGTCGTGGGTAGTAAAGTGGGCCCCGCTGCGTCGATATCTCGCGACCACGGCCGTTCGGGGGTGGACCGTCAGGCCCCCGGACGCGTTACTACGACTGGCGACGGAACAGCAGGAGAGAGGAGGAGGATAACCACGGGAGGACATCCAGAGGATGACAGGACGGAGACCGCGGAGGAGCCTCCGAGGAAGGCGACGAGACGTTCGCTGAGAGCCGCGAACAGGTCCGAGTACGTTTTTCTCGCGCCGGCCACGATGGACGACGGTACGTCACCGGTGGCGGGGGGATCGCGGGGGCGGGCGAGGTCCGACGACGAGGAATCGGTCGCCTCGTTCGCCTCGCGTTCGTCGCTGGCTTCGATGGCGTCCAGGGGCAAGAGGAAGAGAACAGGAGCCACGACAACACCGGAGGTGTCGGAGGAGTTGGAGGTGCAGATGAAGACGAGCTCCCCGGCTGAAATCAGCGCGGGTTTGACGATGCACGTGTCGGAGATAATGCACGTCGCGACGACGTCGTCGAACTTGAAGGGGACCTACATCAGATCCCTTAAAAACGCGGCGAGCTATATCACCGCCGCGTGGAACGAGGAATCTGCTAGGAGGGCGAGGCCAGCGCGAGGCTCCGGCGACGACGTGGACGCGAGGCTGTCCATGCTGGAGGGGGAGAACGCAGCCCTCCGCCAGGAACTGAGGAGACTGGCTGCCCGCGTCAACGAGTGCCCACGATGCGCCGACGCGGCGTCCGAACACGTCCGCGCACAGTGGGAGGGCGGAAACGACAGGACGCGGCTGGACGCCCTGGAAAGAGCGGTCCGAGAACTGGGACCATCTATTCTCAGGACAATCGAGGAACGATTCGGGGACGCACGATGGCAACGCACCCCCGAATCACGACCCAGCGGGGACCGCCCCGTCGACCCCCCCTCGGCCCAGCCGACGCCGCCCCGAAGGGAACGGGAGGACGGCGGATGGGAGCTGGTGGAAACGAAGAAAAAGAGGAGGAGAAACAAGAAGACGGCGAACGGGACGAAGGCAGCCGTCGCCGCCGCCGCCGGAGCAGAGGCGGCGAGGAAAGGATCGACCGCGCCACCACCGACGCGGGTACGGCGGCAGCAGCAACCCCAGCCCGGCGGCACGACGGGCGCACCGAAGGCGAACGCCCCCGCAATGCAGAGAGGACCACCGCGGACACCCAAGGTGGTCACGCCCCCTCGCACACCGCGAACATCCGCGGTGACCCTGACGTTGAACGAGGGAGCGAGGATGTCGTACGCCGACGTCCTGGAAGCGGCGAGGACGAGGATTCCACTATCGGAGCTTGGCACGGAGCGCCTGGAGATGAAGAAGGCGATGACGGGCGCCATTATAATTCAAGTCCCCGGTGACAAGGACAGGGGAAAGGCGACGCTACTGGCGTCGCGGCTGGCCGAGACCCTGGACCCGACGGCGGTGAGAATCGCCACACCGACCAGGATGGCGGAGTTACGCGTGACCGGGATAGACATCTCGGTCAAGAAGGAGGAGCTGCGAAGAGCACTGGCCTTGGCGGCGGGATGCGGCAGCGCAGAGGTGCAGGTGGGCGAGATCGGCGCCACCAGAGGCGGCCTAGGGTCTGCATGGATCAAGTGCCCGGCGGCAGCAGCCCGCAAGCTGGCCCAGGCGGAGAAGATAGCCCTGGGCTGGTCAACGGCGAGGATAAGGGCCGTGCCGAAGCGCCCGTTGCAGTGCTTCAGGTGCCTGGAGCTGGGGCACGTGCGCGCCACTTGCGTTTCCGGCGAAGACCGTGGACACCTGTGCTACAGGTGCGGCGGGAGCGGACACCGCGCCAGAGGCTGTCCCGCCTCCGCTCCCAAATGTCCGCTGTGCGAGTCGCTCGGGGCACCCGCGAATCACAGGATGGGTGGAGAGGCATGCAACCCCCCGAAGGTCAAGAGGAGGAGACCCATCCGCCAACCAGCAGCGGTAGCAGCAGCAGCAGTCGCCGCGGCAGGGACACCAGGAAGCGCCGCCGAACCAGCAGCAGCGGCGGATGGCCGGGAGGAGGCCATGGAGGTGACGGCATAGTTCAAGCGCCTGCTGCAATGCAATCTCGGTAGGTCGAGAAGAGCGCAAGACCTGCTCGTCCAGACCATCCGGGAGAACGAGGTGGCCCTAGCGGCGGTGGCGGAACCGCATCGTATACCCGACTCGCCCAACTGGATCGGGGACCTGGACGGATCCGCCGGGATAACGTGGACGTCGGCCTCGTGCTTCTTACTGGACCGTGGCAGCGGCTTCGTCGCGGTCGAGTGGCTGGGAGCGGCGGTGGTGGCGGTGTACGTCTCTCCGAACATCGACCTTGCCGCGTACGGGGACTTCCTGGACCGAGTCGGCGAGTGCATCGGAAGATGCCTCCCCCGCCAGGTGCTCGTGCTGGGGGACTTCAACGCCCATTCGACGCAATGGGGAAACCCAAGGACCAACTCCCGTGGAAGGATGCTCACCGACTGGGCAGCGAGTCTGGGGCTCCTGCTGGCGAACAGGGGCTCGGCGAGCACCTGCGTGGCGTGGAGAGGATCCTCGGTCGTGGACATCACGTGGGCTACCCCGGAGCTGCTCAGGCGAATCCGCGACTGGAGAGTGGCCGAGGGGGTGGAAACGCTGTCCGACCACCTGTACATTCTGATGGAGGTAACCCTGGGGACCGAGGACGACGTCGGGAGAAGACGACGAGGACCGAGAGAGAACCGTCGCCACCCGCCGCCGCCGCTGCGATGGCGCCTGAAGGAGATGGACAAGGAGATGCTGCGGGCGGCCACGACCGTGTCCGCCTGGAGCTGGGACGCCCGACGAACGACCGAGCGAGGAAGTATCGACGAGGAGGCGGAGGAGCTCCGAAGATACATGACCGCGGCGTGCGACGCCTCGATGCCGCGCTCCGTCCCGGGGGGTGGACGAGACCAGGGAACGTACTGGTGGACCCCGGAGATCGCCGAGATGCGAGAGAACTGCGTGCGTGCCCGCAGAAGATTCCTAAGGGCCCGTCGTCGCAGACTGACGCGCGACGAGGAGGAGATTTCCCGCTTCTACGAGGAGTACAGAGAGGCGAGACGGACTCTTCAGCGGGAGATCAAGACCGCGAAATCTCGGTGCTGGGCGGAGCTGATCGAGGAGGTGGAATCCGACCCGTGGGGACGACCGTACAAAGTGGTCACCAAGAAGCTACGACCTTCGGCGCCCCCGCTGACCTCGGACATGGACCCGACGCTGTTGGACAACGTCATCGGGACGCTGTTCCCGCCGGAAGACAGGGACGCGAGCCGACCGGCGCCATCCTCCCCCTCCGCCGACGACGACGACGAGGAGGCGGCGACGGCGACCGCGACGGGATGGAGCGAGGAGCTGCGAGTCAGCGACGAGGAACTCTTCGAAGCAGCCAGGAGGACGGCGTCCCGCGACGTGGCGCCAGGCCCCGACGGAATACCGGGCCGAGCGTGGGCGGAGTCGATCGTCACCATGGCTCCCCGCCTGCGGCACCTGTTCGACAGATGCCTGGAGGAGGGCGCCTACCCCCGGACATGGCGGACGGCCAGGCTGGTGCTGCTACGGAAGGAGGGCCGCCCGCCGGACTCGCCGTCCGCGTACCGGCCGATATGCCTGCTGGACGAGGTGGGCAAGATGCTGGAGAGGATCGTCGCCGCCCGGCTGGAGGCTCACGTGACCCGGAGGACGCCCGGATGGCACGACAGCCAGTACGGATTCCGCCGCGGCCGCTCGACCGTGGACGCGGTGAAGAGGCTGAGGACCATGGCCGAGGACAAGGTCGCCCGAGAAGGGGTAGCGGTGGCGGTGTCGCTCGACGTCACCAACGCCTTCAACTCCATCCCCTGGACCAGGATCGTGGAGGCCCTGCGACACTTTGACGTCCCGGCGTACTTGGTGAGGATCGTCCGCGCGTACCTTTCCGACAGGTACATCGTCTACGCCGGAAGGGACGGGGAAGAAAGAAGACGGATCGAGCGCGGCGTTCCGCAGGGGTCGGTGCTGGGTCCGATACTCTGGATCACGGCCTACGACTCGGTCCTCCGATGTCCGATGCCCCCCGGGGCTGGAATGGTGTGCTACGCAGACGACACCCTGGTCCTGGCCGGGGGACGATGGTGGCAGGACACGGCGAACCGCACGGAGGACGCCGTGGCGTGCGCGATGAGCGCCATTCGGAGGCTCGGCCTGACGGTGTCGCCGGCCAAGTCCGAGGCGCTGTGGTTCTTCGACCAGCGACGAAGAGGAACGCCTCCCGCAGGATCGACGGTGAACATCGGCGGAGAAGAGGTTCCGGTGAGACGCCAGATGAGGTACCTGGGTCTCACGATCGACAGCGGATGGACCTTCGAACCGCACTTCGAGCAACTGGTCCCGAAGGCGACGGCCGCGGCCAACGCCCTGTGCGGCCTCCTACCGAACATCGGCGGAGCAGGATCGAGAGTCCGCCGACTCTACGAGGGAGTAGTCCGGTCCCGAGTTCTCTACGGGGCACCCGTCTGGGCCAGAAGCCTGGCGACCAGTCGCCGCAGCCTGACCTTGCTGCGGAGGCTGCAGAGGACGACCGCTATCCGCATCGCGAGAGGCTACAGGACGACATCGTACGCGTCGGCGACCGTGCTAGCGGCGTCCCCGCCGTTCGAGCTGCAAGCCCTGGCGCTCGAACGCGTATACGAACACCAGCGGAGGAACCCGACGCCATCGGCCTCTGGCCAGCCGGCCTCGAACATCCGGGAGGAGGCGAAGAAGGAGGTCTGGGAACGATGGCGCTCGCAGCTGATCCGGGAGGACGCCGTGCGGCCGCACCGGGCCGTTCGCGCCGTGCTTCCCAACTGGGAGACGTGGAGGGATCGAGGCGGAGCACCGCTGACCTTCAGGATGACGCAGCTGCTCACCGGCCACGGAGTATTCGGCGAGTACCTGCTCAGGATTCGGCGAGAGGCGACGTCCGTCTGCCACCACTGCGAGGAAGAGGAGGACACGGCGCAACACACGCTGGAGTTCTGTCCGGCGTGGGCGGAACCACGACGCGTCCTACGGCTCGAAATCGGCGAGAGCTTAGCCCCAGAAGCGGTCGTCGCGGCCATGCTGAGAGGGCGCCAGGAGTACGCCGCTGTCCGCACCTACTGCGAGCAGGTGATGCTGGCGAAGGAGCGGGCGGAAAGGATCAGGGAACGAGCTCGCGACCCGTCCAGGACATCGCAGCGCCCTAGGAATACCGCGCGCCACAGGGGCGCGACGCCACCACCGGCGCCGCCACGCCCGCCGTAGGAGCGCGTGGAAACCAGGAAGAGGCTTCAGGGGACGGGGTCCCAGGACGGAGCAGCAGGAGCGAGGCGCTAGGGGGCGTGGTCCCCCCTAGCGGTCCAAGAAGAAGAACAGGACGCCTCCCTTCGACGAAAGGAGAGATAGACGCCCGGGGGTAACCGGTAGTAATTCGGGAGAGATCCCGGGTGCATCTCGACTCAGGCGTCAGGACAGGCCACCGTGGAGTTTTAGTCGGTAAGAGTCCGACACTACCCGCTAGCGGGTGTCCATGAGGATTTCTCCACGTAAAAAAAAAAAAAAAAAAAAAAAAAGGTTGGGGTTAGGTTAGGTTGGGGTTAGGTTGGGGTTAGGTTGGGGTTAGGTTGGGGTTAGGTTGGGGTTAGGTTGGGTTAGGTTGGGGTTAGGTTGGGGTTAGGTTGTGTAGTATGAAAGGAGAGACGTTTAGCACTCCCCTAGACAAGGATGGAACACATATAAATGGTAAGGCACAGGTCGCCTTTCGGTGGCTCTTACCAGATTTTTGTCAACGCCGTTAGCCGCGCTGGAAACACTCGTTCCCGGCCGATCACGAAAGTTAAGCAGCAGCGGTCACGGAGCGGTCTAGGATGGGTGACCGCTCCGTGAGGTGTTGACGAAAGAAGGAAGGAGGCGCACCGAAGCCATTTTTACCGGGACCATCCAAGGAGCACGAGGCAGGCAGAAGCCCCGGGACACAGGACTACCCTGGGAAAACACCGATGGATCTGATATTTCTTATAGTCGGGTGGCGGCTGGCCGGTGCCCGCGACACTAGCCAGTTCGCCGATCCGGTGCGGAAATTTCGGAGAAGTTGGTGGCCCCCACGGAGTCCTGTGAGCATCCCGACGGATCTGATATTCTCTCATAGACGGATGGCAGCTGGCGGTGTCCGCGGCACCTGCCAGTGCGCCGATCCGGTGCGGAGAATTTTCGGAGAAGTTAGTGGGCCTCACGCCTGCCAGGACCACGTCGAACCAGGAAGAGGCGTCAGGGGACGGGGTCCCAGGATGACGCAGCAGGAGCGAGGCGCTGGGGGGCGTGGTTCCCCCCCAGCGGTCCAAGAAGAGAAGGACGCCTCCCTTCGACAAGAAGGAGAGGTAGACGCCCGGGGGCAACCGGAGTAATTCGGGAGAGATCCCGGGTGCATCTCGACTCAGGCGTCAGGACAGGCCACCGTGGAGTTTTAGTCGGTAAGAGTCCGACACTACCCGCTAGCGGGTGTCCATGAGGATTTCTCCACGTTAAAAAAAAAAAAAAAAAAAAGGTTGGGGTTAGGTTAGGTTGGGGTTAGGTTAGGTTGGGGTTAGGTTGGGGTTAGGTTGGGGTTAGGTTGGGGTTAGGTTGGGTTAGGTTGGGGTTAGGTTGGGGTTAGGTTGGGGTTAGGTTGGGGTTAGGTTGGGGTTAGGTTGGGGTTAGGTTGGGGTTAGGTTGGGGTTAGGTTGGGGTTAGGTTGGGTTAGGTTGGGGTTAGGTTAGGTTGGGGTTAGGTTAGGTTGGGGTTAGGTTGGGGTTAGGTTGGGGTTAGGTTGGGGTTAGGTTGGGGTTAGGTTGGGGTTAGGTTGGGGTTAGGTTGGGGTTAGGTTGGGGTTAGGTTAGGTTGGGGTTAGGTTGGGGTTAGGTTGGGGTTAGGTTAGGTTAGGTTGGGGTTAGGTTGGGGTTAGGTTGGGGTTAGGTTGGGGTTAGGTTGGGGTTAGGTTGGGGTTAGGTTGGGTTAGGTTGGGGTTAGGTTGGGGTTAGGTTGGGGTTAGGTTGGGGTTAGGTTGGGGTTAGGTTGGGGTTAGGTTGGGGTTAGGTTGGGGTTAGGTTGGGGTTAGGTTGGGGTTAGGTTGGGGTTAGGTTGGGGTTAGGTTGGGGTTAGGTTGGGGTTAGGTTGGGGTTAGGTTGGGGTTAGGTTGGGGTTAGGTTGGGGTTAGGTTGGGGTTAGGTTAGGTTGGGGTTAGGTTGGGGTTAGGTTGGGGTTAGGTTGGGGTTAGGTTGGGGTTAGGTTAGGTTGGGGTTAGGTTGGGGTTAGGTTAGGTTGGGGTTAGGTTGGGGTTAGGTTGGGTTAGGTTAGGTTGGGTTAGGTTGGGGTTAGGTTGGGGTTAGGTTGGGGTTAGGTTGGGGTTAGGTTGGGGTTAGGTTGGGTTAGGTTGGGGTTAGGTTAGGTTGGGGTTAGGTTGGGGTTAGGTTGGGGTTAGGTTGGGGTTAGGTTGGGTTAGGTTGGGGTTAGGTTAGGTTGGGGTTAGGTTGGGGTTAGGTTGGGGTTAGGTTAGGTTGGGGTTAGGTTAGGTTGGGTTAGGTTGGGGTTAGGTTGGGGTTAGGTTGGGGTTGGGGTTAGGTTGGGGTTAGGTTGGGGTTAGGTTGGGGTTAGGTTGGGGTTAGGTTGGGGTTAGGTTGGGGTTAGGTTGGGGTTAGGTTGGGGTTAGGGTTAGGTTGGGGTTAGGTTGGGGTTAGGTTGGGGTTAGGTTGGGGTTAGGTTGGGGTTAGGTTGGGTTAGGTTGGGGTTAGGTTAGGTTGGGGTTAGGTTAGGTTGGGGTTAGGTTGGGGTTAGGTTGGGGTTAGGTTGGGTTAGGTTGGGGTTAGGTTGGGGTTAGGTTGGGGTTAGGTTGGGGTTAGGTTGGGGTTAGGTTGGGGTTAGGTTGGGGTTAGGTTGGGGTTAGGTTGGGGTTAGGTTGGGTTAGGTTGGGGTTAGGTTGGGGTTAGGTTGGGGTTAGGTTGGGGTTAGGTTGGGTAGGTTGGGGTTAGGTTGGGGTTAGGTTGGGGTTAGGTTGGGGTTAGGTTGGGGTTAGGTTAGGTTAGGTTGGGGTTAGGTTGGGGTTAGGTTGGGGTTAGGTTAGGTTGGGGTTAGGTTGGGGTTAGGTTGGGGTTAGGTTGGGGTTAGGTTGGGGTTAGGTTGGGGTTAGGTTGGGGGTTAGGTTGGGTTAGGTTAGAGTAGTTAGTTGGGGTTAGGTTGGGGTTAGGTTGGGGTTAGGTGGGGTTAGGTTGGGGTTAGGTTGGGGTTAGGTTGGGGTTAGGTTGGGGTTAGGTTGGGGTTAGGTTGGGGTTAGGTTAGGTTAGGTTGGGGTTAGGTTGGGGTTAGGTTGGGTTAGGTTGGGGTTAGGTTGGGGTTAGGTTGGGGGTTAGGTTGGGGTTAGGTTGGGGTTAGGTTGGGGTTAGGTTGGGGTTAGGTTGGGGTTAGGTTGGGGTTAGGTTGGGGTTAGGTTGGGGTTAGGTTGGGGTTAGGTTAGGTGGGGTTAGGTTGGGGTTAGGTTGGGGTTAGGTTAGGTTGGGTTAGGTTGGTTAGTTGGGTTAGGTTGGGGTTAGGTTGGGTTAGGTTGGGGTTAGGTTGGGGTTAGGTTAGGTTGGGGTTAGGTTAGGTTGGGGTTAGGTTGGGGTTAGGTTGGGGTTAGGTTGGGGTTAGGTTGGGGTAGGTTGGGGTTAGGTGGGGTTAGGTTGGGGTTAGGTTAGGTTGGGGTTAGGTTAGGTTGGGTTAGGTTAGGTTGGGGTTAGGTTAGGTTGGGGTTAGGTTAGGTTAGGTTGGGGTTAGGTTGGGGTTAGGTTGGGGTTAGGTTGGGGTTAGGTTGGGGTTAGGTTGGGGTTAGGTTGGGGTTAGGTTGGGGTTAGGTTAGGTTGGGGTTAGGTTGGGGTTAGGTTGGGGTTAGGTTGGGTTAGGTTGGGGTTAGGTTGGGGTTAGGTTGGGGTTAGGTTGGGTTAGGTTGGGTTAGGTTGGGTTAGGTTAGGTTAGGTTGGGGTTAGGTTGGGGTTAGGTTGGGGTTAGGTTGGGGTTAGGTTGGGGTTAGGTTGGGTTAGGTTGGATGGGTTAGGTTGGGGTTAGGTTGGGGTTAGGTTGGGGTTAGTTGGGGTTAGGTTAGGTTGGTGTGGTTAGGTTGGGGTTAGGTTGGGTTAGGTTGGGGTTAGGTTGGGTTAGGTTAGGTTGGGGTTAGGTTGGGGTTAGGTTGGGTTAGGTTGGGGTTAGGTTGGGGTTAGGTTGGGGTAGGTTAGGTTAGGTTGGGGTTAGGTTGGGGTTAGGTTAGGTTGGGGTTAGGTTGGGGTTAGGTTGGGGTTAGGTTAGGTTAGGTTGGGGTTAGGTGGGGTTAGGTTGGGGTTAGGTTGGGGTTAGGTTGGGTGTAGGTTGGGTTAGGTTGGGGTTAGGTTGGGGTTAGGTTGGGGTTAGGTTGGGGTTAGGTTGGGGTTAGGTTGGGGTTAGGTTGGGGTTAGGTTGGGGTTAGGTTAGGTTGGGGTTAGGTTGGGGTTAGGTTGGGGTTAGGTTGGGTTAGGTTGGGTTAGGTTAGGTTAGGTTGGGGTTAGGTTGGGGTTAGGTTGGGTTAGGTTGGGGTTAGGTTGGGGTTAGGTTGGGGTTAGGTTGGGGTTAGGTTGGGGTTAGGTTAGGTTGGGGTTAGGTTGGGGTTAGGTTGGGGTTAGGTTGGGGTTAGGTTGGGGTTAGGTTGGGGTTAGGTTGGGGTTAGGTTGGGGTTAGGATGGGGTTAGGTTGGGGTTCTTGGGGGGTAGGTTAGGTGGGGTTAGGTTGGGGGTTAGCGTTGGGTAGGTTGGTAGTTAGGTTGGG